>NC_046989.1:19103592-19383592 GCF_009769545.1 Cyclopterus lumpus
CCAAACATTACAGGCTGATTTACAGTTTATTTCCCCATTCCCACAAAATGATGACAAGAAATTCAAATGGCAGTCATTTATCCGTGTTCTTGCAAAAACATAAAACACTTTTCTTCCACTACAAAAGCGTGTGATTCTTTTGTCATTTTTTCCTTCACAAGCTTTATCACATTGTGCAATTAGTGGAAAATTGCTTTGCAGGACAATTTAGGCTTATTCATCCCAAACACAAACACAAAAATAAAAACTTGCCTTGTGGAGATGACATTGAGCTCATTGAGGAGATGATGAAGAGAGGATAGCGTGAGGAATCACAAGAATT
Organism: Cyclopterus lumpus; assembly: GCF_009769545.1. NCBI lineage: Eukaryota > Metazoa > Chordata > Actinopteri > Perciformes > Cyclopteridae > Cyclopterus > Cyclopterus lumpus. The sequence continues at coordinate 19,103,915 of NC_046989.1, forward strand.
CACAAGAAGCAGAAACCGCAGCCTGTGAATCCACAAGGGTCCAACTGACTCCTTGAAAACCCCAAAGACGAGTGTAGAATCCCCTGAATCCACTTTTTTGATTGAGTAGCTCATGTCAGCTTTAGAGACTACATCTCCTATTTCTGTGTGTGAGATACATACTGTATTTAATCAACATTTATTGGATTGTTCTCAGTATCAGCAGATAGCCTTCCCACTGTTAAGGAACTTGGATTGAGGCCAACTAAATCATGATTGGGACAGCCTAAATATTCCTTTATACTGCACCCAGCTGACGATTGTATATTTATTGTATAAGTCAGTAAACATGTGTTTAGACATCAACCATTTTGTTATTTAATGGTTTGGCATGAAACAGAATGATGTTTCATTTTGAAATATACTGCATGTCTGCAGAATATACTGCATGTCTGCAGAATATACTGCATGTCTGCCACGGGGAGAACATGCAAACTGACCCAGTAATATTGATGAATGGCTCTATGAAAATCAGGTTTTAAGTCACGTTTCCCTCAGTAATGAAACCCCAGTGATTTCTAGTATATATATGATTTCAACTATGTCATGACTAATGTTAACATGAAGGAGATACGTAATTGTGCTGAGTGAGTGGTGTTGCTTCAGGGAAGATAATCAGAGGTCATATCTCTATGCACAGGAGCATATGGGGACTGGCTCTGGGTTAATCATTGACTCAACTGTCAGCTGATTCTCTGAGCTCTTGTATATAATGGGGACGTTTCTATGAAACCGTCTGCAACAAAGAGGACCATAAAGGTAAGCATGGCACTTAGAAATAAATGTATTTTATACAATACCAACTTACTGTTGCTATTGGTACAAATCAGATTAAGTAAAAAGTAAAAAGACATAATACGTAATATTTGGGAAATGTAGAGCTATTAGATGCTAAATCATATCAGTGTACCCTGTTTAACTCAGTCATTGACTTTTGTCCACTTGTCATTTAAATAAAAAACGAATTCCTAAAATGGTCCTATATAATCTAATACCACTATCACTTACTGTGGCTGAGCCCAACTAACAACTTCTAATTTCCCTGGACAGGCTGTAAAGATGCATGGGATCTTTGCTAGTTGTGCACTCTTTGCACTGCTGCTGGCTACAGTCTGGGCAGTCCCCCACCACCACCACCACGACGACCACCACGACCACCACGACCACCGCCACAACCACGACCACGTCCACGCCCATGGTGGCGATGCTCACAGTCATGAGGGAGAAATGAGCTGCGCCAAGCTGTCTGCTCCCAATGCTGACTTTGCCTTTGCCCTCTACAAAAGCTTGAGTGCCAAAGCTGCTGCTGGAGAGAACATCTTCTTCTCACCGCTGGGCATCTCCACCGCCCTGTCCATGCTGTCTACCGGGGCCAAGGGTGAAACCCACCGCCAGATGTTCTCCACGCTGGGCTACAGTGCCTTACAACAGGCTCAGGTCAACGAAGCGTACGAGCATCTTTTCCAGATGACGGAAGGCGGCCATCACCTGCATGTGGGTAACGCCGTGGCCCTGCGCTCTGGCTCCAGTCCCCTGGAGATGTTCCTGAAGGACGTCAAGCACTTCTACTCTGCTCATGTCTTCGATGTCAACTTTGCCAAGCCTGCTGAGGCTGCAGCTGAGATCAACACATACATAGCTAATAAAACCCACAACAAGATCACAGATATGGTGAAGAACCTGAACCCTGCGATGGCCATGGTGCTGATCAACTATGTCTACTTCAGTGGTAGGACATACCGATTAATTGTGAAAGAGAGCAAACCATCCATGCAGATAGCAAGCTGCTTTGATCAAACACACATCTATACATCTATTCAGGTTCAGAAGCATCTCCTTGTGTAGTTCAAGGAGCTCAAGGGCCCTGTATACCATGGATATGTAAAACAAACAAGTCTGAAAGATATTCAAATAATGCATGGGAATTAAAGCACATATTGCAACATTATGCGTAACCATAAATTGACATGTGACAACTAGATTACTTTTCCCCTCCATGTTCTCCTACAGGAGAGTGGGTGAAACACTTCAATGTCAACCACACAAAAAAGGCCGACTTCAATGTGGACGAAACCACCAAGGTTCAGGTGGACATGATGATGAGGACCGGTCGCTACGACTTCTATCATGATGATGACAACCACACCACCGTCATCCTGCTGCCCTACAAAGGGGGCAACACCTCCATGATGATCGTCCTGCCCGATGAAGGCAAGATGAAGGAGGTGGAGAGCAACATCAACAAGGACCACATCAGGCACTGGCATGACTCACTCTTCAGGAGGTAAGAGAGAAATCCTCCTGTTGATGGTTGTAAAGTGTACGGTGACAGTGTGGTCGTTTGTTGGGCTTTTAACCTGGATAAATTCCAGTGTCCAATGTCCGACAACATTCTGAGTAGACGTCATGTCCTCGTTCAAGTTGAGTGACCAAGCTGTAGTTCGACTGTATGTATCAAGTGACTGTAACACTGGTGATGTTCTGCGGTTCTCAGTTCTGTGAATCTGTTCCTGCCAAAGTTCTCCATCTCCGCTGATGCCTGCCTGGGGAGCACCCTGACAGAAATGGGCATGGCCGACGCTTTCACAAACACCGCTGATTTCTCTGGCTTAACCGACAAGGAGAAGCTCAAAGTAGCAAAGGTAGGATCAGCGAACATGCCCTCACATGTTTGTTATGGGAATTGAAATCACAATTACTCTTTAACATGCGCACAAATCCATAGAAGAGAGTAGATCCCACAAAGACCCTTTGCGAGCTACAGTTTTCCTGCGCTCTAATTGGAACTAGACACTGACTGCGTCTTCTCGGTTCCCCCACAGGTGACCCACCAGGCCTTGCTGAGCGTGGATGAAACAGGAACAGTGGCAGCGGGGGCCACCAGCATCGAGGTCATGCCCATGAGCATGCCTGAAACCATGAAACTCGACAGGCCCTTCATGGTCTTCATTCTGGAGCACTCGACCAAGAGCATCCTCTTCATGGGCAAGATCAACAACCCCACAGCCATGTAAAGATGCTAGGTGCCCAAGGGTTACGTTTGTACTATGTTCACACTGTAGTGATATACATAAATGTAATTTTGACCTCAGCATCTTAAAGCCGTGTGAAGATGTCACAATGATATTAAGAGATTTGGGAAATGCTAAATTCCTAGTTTGTCCTTGATGAATGATGAAAAGGACAACCGCTCTATCAAGTGACTCATGTATTACTGTCTGTCATCTGAACTCGGCTAGGGGTATATATGTCTAAATACATCATTATGTATTGTATCCAGCTGACTCTGATATTGATAAAGATTAAAAAAACAATATAAGTAGGTATATTGCTTGAAGCATCTGCTTACAGACTGAGCCGACATGTTATTGTGCTATTGCTGATTCAACATCGCGAGGTGAAGGGAAATAAAGACTTGTCATGAACAACTGGCGTTTTGTTACTTTAACCTTGAGTTCATGGAACATTAGAACAAATGTAATTAAAAGTAATTAATTCTGAACTACTGAGAGAAGGAACCCAATTGAGAAGTCTTAAATGCGTCTCTTTATTTCTCCCTCGAAGGCTGCTGATTTCTGGGTTATAATGTACCTTCCAGCTTGTTTAATCAATATGCTGCATGCCTCATTGTGTGGGAGAGACCTGGATTTTTGGTGTATTATGCAACGTCAGGCTTGACTTAAACAAAGCTTTCTAACTTTGTAAAACACATTTTTCACATGTTTCATGACGTGTATCTTGTGACTGTAAAATCCAGAATCCTCCTCGTCTGAGGCCCAGACAGGACCGCCTGAGACCGGTCTTTAGAACGATCTTGAGTAACCAGTGTGTCCTCTCCTCTGTTCTTCACCCGACATATGAAAGAGGCGTGACACACAGCTGGAATAATCTCAACTGTGGCCTGGACTCTACAAATATAATAATTCCTGCCTGAAATAGTGTTTAACAAAAGCTGACGAGATTTTCAAATTTAGTTTGATGATGAAAACAATCCACCAGTAGATAGCCCTCTCATGAACTTCGAAGCTTTTAAAGGTTCTTAAAAACAAGTGGCTCAGTGAGATGACTAAACGTCATCGTGCCGAATAGTCCGCCTTCTCCTCGTTGTGTTTACTCACCCTCATGGGACCGTAGTGGAGCTCCTTTATAGCCTACGCTAGCTTTTTATCTTTTTATCTGCTAATTAGGTTTACGCTTCAAAAACCATAAAAGTGATGTTAATTTTTTTTTATCTTGCAGACTAAAATAATCATCATAAACGTTTGACACAGAACTTATTTTCTGCAATAGAGGGCGAGGATAACTTCTGGGTTGGCATACACATATACGTCATCCCTGTGGCACCTTCTAACAGACGACTCTGAGGCGAGGATGTCTCATTTGTTAGATGCCTTTTGCCTCGACTCAGCAAACGGCATCCAAGACACAAGGAGAGGAGTAAAGGAATCAAGGAGACAGATTAGCATAATCAAATACACAAGCAGCTGGGTAGTAAGTAGATAAGTAAGTCCAACATCGGGAAAATATTGATGTCAATAAGGACCAGAGGACAATCTCAACGCTGATAGCCTTTCGTGATACAACGTCACGCGAATTTCTGAATGAGGCAAAATTACGAAATCCCTGTTATTCGTTCATTGCAATCAAACGAAGCAAAAATAAAATACATTTGGGTTCATACAGCTGTCTTAAACCGGCCGATGTTTGGCTTGCTAGAACAAGAGCAATAGCTCCTGTTATTCCCAAGAGTTTGAATCTCAAATACAGAAATAAGAGGAGCAATAGCTCCGATCAATGGATAAGGGCACGAAGGCCAGTACAGGTCTCACCAATGATATTAACCTCTTAAGACCTTTACAACCAATCTAGTTTTTTAAGGGATTTTATTTCATCTTTGGATTACCATTCAATTGTTTTACTCAAATTAGTTATAGTAATAGTAATATAGTAATTTAAGTTAAGCTGCATACCATCAATTAGTCAATGAGACAGTTCACAAACAAAGACCACGCCAATAGCGATATGAGTTTACAGATGGTTTATTGAGAGATAAATGAATGAAGGGATCGAGGGATGATTATCAGCCGGAATGAGAAGGGTAGAGGGGGTCGTGAAGAGAGGGTTGGAGGGGTGCGATGGGAGGCTGCTTGCGTCCGGTGGTTAGAGGCTCTTCTGAAGCTCTAGCGTTGTTCCTGTAGTCCTGTTGGAGAGAGAGGGAGAGAAATGGGAAGACAAGAATGGGGTTGGGAGGAAGGGAACTGAGTCGAAGAGCGAGTGAACGGGTTCGACGTGTACATAGGGCTCGGATGATTGGCTGAGTTCGGGGCGTGGGCTTCGTTCCCAAACTATGTTTATAAAACACCATTAAAATGTATCAGCAACTATTTTGAGATGAATTAATCCTTCATTTTTTCATGGCTGAACAGTTTGAAGTAGGTTTCACTGGGTCAATGATACAGCGGAGAGAGGATAATCAGATGGCTGTCCGCCTCCCACTCGTTGTCCTCTGACCTGTCAACAGACGAGTGGCTGCAGGAGTGTTTACACAATCAGTACACATACACTTTGTCTCCTGTCAGCACCCACACACAGGGACGTGAGTCCGAAGAGTCTGAACCAGAAAGCTCTTTTGAAGTCCGTCCAGTCTGCTGTACATGACCAGGTGGAGGACTGAAGCCGGATGCCCAATCCTGCAGAGGTGTTCTGTTCACACCAGGCACAGTTCTTCTATATACCGCCCATATGGAAGTTTAAAGGACAATAACAGTATTTCTGTCATATCTAAAACATCATGTACGATACTATTTCTTGAATGTTTAGTTTCAATATATTTCATATATTTTGGATGTATTTCTTCCTACCCCAGTCAGATACTTCTTCCTATTCATTTCTGTGCTGCACAGAAATATATTATCAGACTGAGACTCGCTTGAGTTGTGTAATCTATGACATCATCTCACTTGTGGCAATGCAGCTGAGGTGCAGAACAATTGGAGAAGTATGCACTGTATTATCTCATAACAATAAGGTCGGAAACAATAATATAGACTTTGATAAACATTTCAACACAAGCAAGTTTGATCAGAAATCAGAAGAAGCCAATGGCAACCTTAAATGTCATTTTTTGCCAAAAGGTTAGCTGTCATGTAAAGTATATGTGATTTTTAATAAACATACATACATGCAACTACTGGTGCAACTACTCATGCAGGGTGATCAACAGGAAGGAGATTTTGTGATGGTTGACCTCAAATACCTTTGCCTTTTTTCACTTATTCTCTCTGCTTCTGGATTGACATCATTGTGACCACAGGAACCTACATTCACTACCCTAAAGCTTCAGACTCTTTTCATTGGACCTGGTCTCACAAGAGCTTGTAAGGATACTATGGACTCCATAGACCATTCCATTCTATAGACATCTTTAATCAAGACATTAAACTCCCATGAAACATGAAATCACTACTTTCAAACATCCGCATCCTGAGAAATCCATTCATTCTTTTTACAGAGAGGCAAGGAATGCACAATAATGTGGAAAGGAATCATCACATTACATTTTAAAAGAGGTTGAATACATATTCTGCGTGTTTCTTACTCTCACTTCGGACAGGATTCCCCCACAGTATACAACACTTGGTGTCACCAACGACAGAAACTCCAATGACATCATGTCTGTTGGTGGCAGAATGACAACAGACTGCCTGCAGTGGCCAACCATCACCACACGGTGGTGTCCGATTGGTCACCATTTCTCCTGGTCATAGCACATTGATAACAGCATTAAAACAATGGGAAGAGGCATACGCATCAGCATGAAGTGTCCTCCTAGTCCCTCCAGATGCTATGGGCACAGATACATCCTCACTGACTTTGGTGGCCACCTGACTTTTCCTTTAGCACCATCATCAGGCCAACATTTGTATTTGTTAAATACTTTGGTTTATGACAAAATACTTCCAAACTAATGATGTTCCCTGTCATCCTCAGCCACACTTAGCTTAGCATCGGCATGTAGCATTATCATCAGATGCTTAGTCATTTTTGGCTTATGTAGCCTTTCAGCCTTGTTGTAAACTGACTTTCTTTCATTGTTTTATGTTTATTACATTTTGTCTTCCATATTTGTTTTTTCTCTCTTGTATGTGTGTATTAATGCTCCCAGGAGGAGCAGCTGCCACATCAGCTCCTGGCAGTCTTGTGAAAGATGTTGACATGTTTAAGTTCTCTAAGGCTAAGACGTAAATAAGAGGTTATCGAGGTTCAAATCTTTGAAAAAGTAATACCTACCTGCTAGAGGAGTTTATCTACCTGTTTGAGAGATGGCTCAATACGTGATGTATTAGTCAGACCTGCAGAGGTCAGAACAGGGAGCTAATGCATCAATGAAGCTGCCAGAGAGGAAGCCTCGTGTCCGAGCCTCTTTATTGATATCTTTTTTGGGCGCTAACACAAAACCATTAATGCAATGATCTGCACCAGTCGAGCACACAACATCACTCACAGTCAACCACGCTTTCATTTACAAAAAATCTTTATTCTAATTGTATAAAAGCTGATGGTGTGGAAACAGCAGAGTTAGAACACAATGTATTAAATAAAAGCCCTGGTGCATGCTGGGAGGCTTCCCTATACCGCCCCCTGCCGGGATGGAGGCGACTCATGGCTCAGAGACAGAGCGGGTTGTCCTTCAGTCAGAGGTTCGGCCATGTTGATGTGTCCTTGGACAAGACACTTCTTATAACATTTCTCCCGTAAGATGTAGTTTGGAGCTAAATGTAAATACAATTAATAAAAGCACAGTTTTCTATAGCAATAAATCTCTTGCAGTTTAATTAGGTAAAGTTAAGTCTTCACTGTAGTATGCCCCCCCCCCCCCCCCCTTCTCAGGATCACATCACAAACATTAGTGTCGAGCCACGACTCCCCTTCTTCTAAACTGGAAACCTCTCAGATCTCTCTGCTTTGGTTATTATTCCTTCATGTCGAAGATCAAATGCATCAAACTGCGCATGCTAATCTTCACACATTGCGAAGTGGCCATCTATAATGCATATGGCGTCAAGTTGGGCGTGCGAGTCCTGACTCACGCGGCTCATTCTGTCGGATGTGACGGGGGGAAAAACAGCAGTGAGACTGACAGACGGGCCCGAGCAGGAACAAGGATATACACATTCAATTCAATTGAGTTTATTTTATATAGCCCAATATCACAAATTACGAATTTGCCTTTACAGTCTGTACACATTCGACATCCCTGTCCCAGGACCTCACATCGGATCAGGAAAAACTCCCCAAAAATAGAAAAAACCCTTTCGGGGGGAAAAAGGGAAGAAACCTTCAGGAGAGCAACAGAGGAGGATCCCTCTCCCCGGATGGACAGAAGCAATAGATGTCATGTGTACAGAATGAACAGCGTTACAGAGTTACATAAACACATTACATGAATATGACAATGTATGAATGGAACTCCAATCCATGAAACAGAAGGAGGTACCCTATGAGACATAAAGTCACAAAAACTCTGGGGAGGAAGTAGACTTAGTAATGTGCAATGAAGAGACGTAAAGGAGAAAAAGAAAAGAGGAGATAGGTGCTCAGTGTATCCTAAAACATCCCCCAGCAGCCTATAAGCCTATAGCAGCATATCAAGGGGCTGGACCAGGGCAAACCTGATTCAGCCATAACTATAAGCACTATCAAAGAGGAAAGTCTTAAGTCTATTCTTAAATGAGGCGACTGTGTCTGCCTCCCGGACTGAAAGTGGAAGCTGGTTCCATAAAAGAGGAGCTTGATAACTGAAGGCTCTGGCTCCCATCCTACTTTTTAGGACTCTAGGAACCACAAGTAGCCCCGCATTTAGTGAGCGCAGCTCTCTAGTGGGGCAATATGGTACTACAAGCTCCTTAAGATATGATGGTGCATCACTAATCAAGGCTTTGTAGGTGAGGAGAAGAATTTTAAATGTGATTCTTGATTTTACAGGGAGCCAGTGCAGCGCAGCTAATACAGGAGTAATGTCAGCACATACATGACATGTCTGGCACTGCTTTAAACATTCTATTTGTACCAGCTGTCATATGACGTTATCACACCAACGTTTTTTCTTTCTGAATTTTAGTGTAACATTTACTTTTATATTCGGTTGTAAACTTTTGAGGATATATTACTGTTGTGTCAACAGCTTGTTTGCGCTGGGCCAAAATGGCCCAAAAAACGAGTTAATGCAGGTTTAAGGATGACTCACTGTTTATGTATGAGCATCTATTGAGAGTAAACGTTGACCTCATAAATTCAGATAATTTTTATGTGCTCAATTTACTCGACTTGAGTAACTGTTGGCAATCACATGTGAATACTACTCTTAGACTGCTGTTGCATGGTCATTTTGTGGAATGGCCTTATGGCCACATGTTATTTGATCCTACAGCACCACAATTCATTCAGAGGCATGAATTTATAGACATCTCGGTGCGGCTGTTTGGACAGGGTTCAAATATTTTGACAGAAATGAGATTAAGACAAAGCTTTAAAACAAGATGTTACAGCAGTTAGTGAAGATAGAGGCTGCTCTGATGCCCCACTTCTACAGGCCTTCGATCATTACATGATAAGATATATTATGCTGAATCCACCGATGGGACCAATGAGAGAAGAGACTGTATTCAGCTTGAGAGTGCAATGTTTTGCATGCATACTCTTGCTACTGTAACAGTGGTGAAGAAACAAGTGCCCATTTAAGGATGCCTAGCAACTGCATTGACACTCATAGAGAGATGCAGTTGTCTCGGGCTGTCAGAAACCAGGAGTATGATTCATAGACGAGAGAGACAAAGAGAACCACTTGGTGGTTTTCTTTTCTTCTGTGTCATTATTTCCAAACCCTAATTATTGGAAAAAGTATAATTTCACAGCAATCCTCAGAGAGGGATTGTTATGCTCAATAAAGCATGAATCAGTTTGAATGAGCTAAAACTAAATAAACTGTTCCCAAAAGATACTAAAATACTATATGCATTCTTAACATCAGCAAAATGAAGCAAACAAAAACAAATGGTGACATATATTGCAGTATATATACAACCTAAAGAATATTAGCTATAAAGTGCATTGACACAAGATATAACAAAGAAGTAATGGCTGTCTTTCCAGGAATTAGACAGGTTGATGTAGGCCTGGTCTCTGTGCTTTCAGTTGATAGCAGGGTCCCATGTTAACTCAATGCGGAAGCTGAGGGAGTGGGACCTGTTCTCACTCCCAACGTGTCACAAAGCACCTGCTCGCAGCATTAAGGGCATCGTCGTGACGACGCAGGAGAAAGAGGGAGATCATCCACACAGGTCGGCGGGGTCAAACAAACACAGGACTCTCCTCATGGAGACCTGTGTTTGTGTCCTGTGCAACTCGGTGAAGTAAAGTTGACAAAAAGACTCGTTTGTGTCCCGTTTTTTATGGTATATCGACACGTCGTCACTGACGTGTCCCAAACCGACGGATACTATGACATTTTGACATGTCTCACATGGAATGTTAAAGGAGGCAAGACCCAGCGCTCTTCAGTAGAGAGGGGTACATCAACACTTAAAAACTTATGGATAGCAGATCATTGAACTAACAGTATTTTTTGAGAGACTTTAGAAAACTAATACGTCCATCAATGAATGTATTATGTGATTATATATATCTGTGTTGAAAGCATTTAATGTTGTTAGCAGAAATCAAGTGAGGGGAAGACATATCCCACAATGCATTGGTGTATGAAGAGGTGAATGATGAATGGGTGAATGTCGTGTCAACGTGCTTTGAGTGGTCGAGACGAGAAAGCTGTGTTTTGTGTGATTTTAATATCTGACATTCAATTTCTGTTTTTTCTTCTTCCTTTGTATTTCTTGTGATATAACTATTTACCCATTCATGTGACATCACTGGAGCATACATATTCTGATTGGCCCCGGCGGTCTGTCCTGACAAAAGAGATGTTAATAACTCTTTGTGCATTATCTAATGAAGCCCAAAACAAACATGATTCCAACATTTATTTTAATACCGTTTCGACCTGATCTCGAGATCACAAAGTAATTATGTTGTTATCTTGAGAAAACAAGCTTGTTCATCTGGAGATAACAACATAATTCATCTCCAAATTCACAGCCAAAACATGTTTCCACTTATTACTTCAAATGTTAAGTAGCCAACAGTGATGGAGTGATTATGTGTGACTGCATGCTCAAAATACAAACATGGAAATAAGAATAAATGGATTATATTGTCAAGAAGATGTCAAAAGATGTTGTTGACAAGGTTGTATCCAAACTACATATTGGGAATAAGTTAAATTTCTTTATATATATATATAGTATACAAAATGTGACTTGTCTCCTTAAATAAAACATGTGCTTTCAGTACTGATATACAAAAGTATGTATGAGGTCAGTATGTCCTCATCAAATATGTCAGAAATTATGTGTTATTCAAAGAAAAAAATAGACAAAAGTAGGATGTTACAATAACTATTTGATGCAAAGATTGCACATCAAAATATCAGCGCCGACCACATCGCGTCCCGGGACATCTTCAAGACAGAAGTCGACCCAGCAGCAGTAGTTATGTTTGCATTAATGCGTTAACAATATACTGCAAATGTGAGGATTACATGCATGCAAATTCCTTGTGTAAACACAAACAATAACTTCATAAAGAGATATTCACTGATTATTAACACATCAAATGGCTATTGCAGAGAAATGCCAATCATGATTAGTATCAAAGGTCAGCTTTATATGGAAATATCCAGGGTGGATGTCCCCATCTTGTGTCCTTCCTTATTGATGTTTTTCTGGATGTTTGAGCGTCACTCTGGAGTTATGTATTTCTGGAAGAGTTTGACACTTTCACATTTATCTGCTGAAAGAGGAAACTTTCTCTGTGCTGAATATACAAATGAAAAACGCTTTTATACCCAGTGAGGGAGGAGTATTAGGGATTACTCCAACTTATTGATTATGTTGTGGAGACATATATTATTATGCACAACAGAGTGTGTATCTATATGCTTTCTAACATTTGGACTCAGATAAGCACTCACACAAGCATCAGTTAAAACTGTGAAACACGCACACGCACGCACGCACGCACACACACACACACACACACACACACACACACACACACACACACACACACACACACACACACACACACACACACACACTCCAGTAGATGGCACTATCGTGTCACGGGAAGAGAGCAGGGCTTCTTCACCTCCCCATTGTTGGCTTCGTGCTCTACTCATTTGGGTTTGTAATTTAGAGCAGAATTAAAGCACAGCCGCTCCTCCATTCATTGCTCTACTTTACACATCAAAGTCAAATGGGCTGAATGCTTGGAAGGTCATGGAGGGGCTACTCCAGCTGTCATCTGTTATCATGTGTGCTATAGCTGCAGTCTCAGCCAGGGGAAACACATTGAAGGGGGAATCTGCCCAAAAAGACAGCAGCTTTTTTTGTTTTGGACATGTGCAGAAAAAAAGAAAGAAGCAAGAGCCAAAGCTTTACTCCATCTCTGCGGAGGAAAACAAATGTGTACTTCTATAGCAGATTAGCACCTATCTTTTTGTTTGCATTCAGTGAGATATACTGTAGGGTTGTTTATTTTCACAAATCAAGATCCTAGCGGAGATAGTCCCAAATGATGTTTTATGGTGTACAAGAGGAGCTGAGGCTTGGCCGTTGTAATCAGCCGTTAAGAACACTGGATACGTTAAGGACACTGATACAAAATCCACTGAGCACACAAGTGGCACCGACTGCTTCAATGTGCATCAGAGCCAACACAGAACAAGAGGCAGGAGCCAGGTTGACAGAAGGAGGCGGCTCATGCGTCAATAGACGAAACAATAAGCAAACCGATAATGTTTATTATTCATGTCTGCCATGCCACGCGGAGCGAGGAAGAGATGTACAGAGAGGAATCTTAACAGCTTTTATGTGGAAGGAAGCCTGCATGCCGGAAAAGGGGACGAACCGACAAGAACGTCAACTCAAATTGTTTTGTTGTGATGTAACTCATGCTGACATTCCAAAAGCATATCACTGGCTACCTGCGCTGACCTGTGAGTCACACACACACACACACACACACACACACACACACACACACACACACACACACACACACAGTGGCGATGGCTGACGTCTTGATGTGCTGTTGGGCGGCGTGACCCCAACATGTGAGCGTGTCTCTGCTGTTGACAAATAGGATTAGACGCAGCCGGTTTGAACAGAGGACCCGCTGCTCTGCATCTCACTCGCACTGCAGCTAACCAGGTCAGCGCTAAGACAGCAGCAGCGTTTCATTATTATTCGCCTGTCACGTCTCATCGGCCTGCAGAATCCCTCTCCGGGTCCTCGATACATGTGTTGACTGTTTTTTTTTTTAGCACCTGCGGCTCTAAGGTGTGTGGCGCCGTGTGGCTGATCCATCACATCTAATGCGTGGTGAGACTGCTGCTGGCCCGTTTGGGAAACACACACACACACACACACACACACCACTCTGTCTGATAGAGGCAATCAGCAAAGATTTACAGGATCATAAAGGATACACTGCAGGTGTTGACATAAGCGGCACGAATAAACGTTCCCTCCCCGGAGTGTTGTCATCGATGTGACTGCAGAGGCTCCTGTTGAAGCATTTGGAAAGAGCCCACTTTGAAGAATATCACGGAGCAGTGATGGAGACAGCAGCACTGACTCATTAACATCCTGTCACAAGACACACACACGCGCGTGCGCGCACACACGCACACACACACACACGTACACGCACACACGCACACGCACGCCCACTCGCACGCACGTGCACGCACAGGCACACGTGCACACACGCACCCACCCACACACACACACACACACACACACACACACACACACACACACACACACACACACAGCAGAAGTCACCAGAGGTCGAGAATGTTTACCCCGAAAGGAAGAAAATCAGGATTAACCAACAAGTATTTGCCCAGTCCAGAACGATATGAACAATCATAACATTATTTGAGCAAAGAAACAGTGTTGATGAACATTCTGGATATCACACTCTCTGTTGTTATTTGTTCCTGATTAACTTTGAATCGGGAGCTCAATGTGACAAAGTTAATAATTAATGTTTACTTCCTTATTATGCACATACAGTGTTAATACATAACGTGAATGTATTTCCATACTATTATTTTGTTAACTCCATCGTTGCATTAGTGCCGTAATAGACGCGTCACACAATCCAGAGACCACGATAATAATTGAATCCTCATTCCGGAGCATGTTTACATTAGCATCCACTCACATCCATGATCCATATGCCACATTAGCCAACAGCATCTTCAAGACCAACGACCTGTGAACCAGTACATGTTGCAGCATCGGATTACATCGCCTCTCATTTATGATGGTTTATGATCAAGCTATGTGCTCGTTACTTACACATGTTTAGGGTAATATCTTCCTTCATTCACAGACGCTGCTTCTAACACTTTGCAAAACTACTAATATGACAGGTAGATGTGAATAATGTAAATGTTTTCAGAATGTGATGAGGCAAAGCTTTCTTTTTTCTTTAAAATCTGTTGTGTCTGTGTAAATTAATACCCACACTTTTCTTTCCAGATTGCACCATTCATTTATGAATTAATGGTGCAATCTGAAAGAAGTTTGGTAGGATGATGCTCTACTTTAGTCGAGGGGACATCAAAATGGTAATTAATGGTAAGATAATCACGAAGCAGTGAAGCATTCCCAGCAACCACACGATAGGATACACCACATTACCTGAGAAGACACACACATATTTAATAATACAAACTAATATCTAATACAATGTGTCATTTCACCCATGATTCAGAGTAAAAAATAGTAAATGGGTGTTGGATTTTCTTCTGTTTTTAAGTAACATATCAGAATTAAATATATATAATAATTGTGATAATGTATTCATCATGATCCTTAGATCATGCATTATTGAACATAATGTGTAGGTAATAATTACCCAACCTCATTCCCAACCCGTCACATATGGGAGCACTTGTTATCGCAACCAAACTACTTGGTTTGGGTTAAATAAAGCCAAAGTTTTGTCCATAAGTTTAGTGCGCTGGGTTAATATCACTTTGTACGTGACGTGCAATAAGTCAACGGACTCATCTCATCTCATCTCTGTACTGGTCTTGTTAGACCTTTGTGCTGATAAAGGACTCATCTATGTACTGGTCTTGTTAGACCTTTGTGCTGATAAAGGACTCATCTATGTACTGGTCGTGTTAGACCTTAGTGCTGATAAAGGACTCATCTATGTACTGGTCTTGTTAGACCTTTGTGCTGATAAAGGACTCATCTATGTACTGGTCTTGTTAGACCTTAGTGCTGATAAAGGACTCATCTCTGTACTGGTCTTGTTAGACCTTAGTGCTGATAAAGGACTCATCTCTCTACTGGTCTTGTTAGACCTTAGTGCTGATAGAGGACTCATCTCTGTACTTGTCTTGTTAGACCTTAGTGCTGATAAAGGACTCATCTCTGTACTTGTCTTGTTAGACCTTAGTGCTGATAATCGTGGTCCATGCCTACTACTAATTATTCATAAATTTCATGTCATATTCATGTAATGTGTTTATGTAACTCTGTAATGCACATAACATCTATTGCTTCTGTCCATCCGGGGAGAGGGATCCTCCTCTGTTGCTCTCCTGAAGGGTTCTTACCTTTCTTCCCCTGAAAGGGTTTTTTAGATTTTTAGTTTTTCCTGATCCGTTGTGAGGTCAAAGGTCAGGGATGTCGTATGTGTACAGATTGTAAAGCCTTCTGAGGGGAGTTTGTAATTTGTGATTTTGGGCTGTACAAAATAAACTGAATTGAATGGAATTGAATTGTCACGTACAATACTCAGTGTAGAAAAGGTTCATGGTTCATAGTCCATAGACTTGACTCCATAGAGAAAAAGGAAACCTTCAACCTTTGTCTTTATGTTCACATTATTGAGTTGATCAGCTATTTTCACTTGATTTCACATGTTGTCCATGTACATGTTTGGAGTCTGTTACCTTTAGTGGCACCTCGGCTTCAGCGATCTACCCCGAGGCATGAGCACATCGGCTCACAATTCTATACGGGGAGTTCAGATCACATCGATTTTTTCTGCCCTCAAGTGGCTGTTATAGAGAACCTGCAGGTGAAATAAATGATGAAAGGCCTGCTTCGCTCTGCACCGTTGTGCACTGTTGTGTCCTGAGGTACACCACACAGAGGAAATAGACACCAACATGCAGAGCTGTAAAAGAGTGCAGCGTTGACCCTGCAGTGAGTCCACAACACGGTGACAGAAAAGCGGCCCAGGTGTGCCTTGAGACTCTGCTGAACTGCAGTCTGCTGGGTAGTGTCGTGAACACTTTTTCTGAATTGTGTGTTTCAGCTGAAATCAATCAAACACACATAGTGAATAGACGAAACCCGCCTCGTACCCGTGGCTGAGAGTGGACTATAATCAAGATCAATGCCTGTGTTGCTGTCGGAAACTCTGACATAAAGCTGAGGAACAATGCTGTTTTTGACGGCCGGGGAAACTCTGACCGAGACATGGAACATCTATTATGTCCAGTTCTTAATGAAAAGGCTCTGCTGCAGATGAAATAAAGTGCTGCCAAAAGGAAGTCTTCAGAGGCCTTCTCTGCCTTTAGCTTGATGTCATGATCGGTTTAATACTCAGGCTGCTTGTCCTCCGCTATTGATCGGCTGCTTAATGGCTTTGCTTGCAGACGCATCATTCAAACTGCACTTTATTGCTTTTGTTTTTCTCAACATTGATTCTTTCTGACACCACTTATCCATTTAGGTACTAAATTGCTATCTATCTATCTATCTATCTATCTGTCCGTCTGTCCGTCCGTCCGTCTATCTGTCCATTTATCCGTCAGCCATCTTTCAATTCAATTCAATTCAATTCAGTTTATTTTGTATAGCCCAATATCACATATTACAAATTTGCCTCAGAGGGCTTTACAATCTGTACACATACGACATCCCTGACCTTTGACCTCACATCGAATCAGGAAAAACTCCCCAAAAATAACCTTTGACAGGGAAAAAAAGGGAAGAAACCTTCAGGAGAGCAACAGAGGAGGATCCCTCTCCCCGGATGTATAGATGCAATAGATGTCATGTGTACAGAATGAACAGCATTTACAAAGTTACATAAACACATTACATGAATATGACAATGTATGAATGGAACTCCAATCCATGAAACAGAAGGAGGTAGAGAGGAGGGGGGGGCGGGGTAACAGCAGGGCCAACGCGGGAGGCCGGTTCACCAGGCATCAGACACCTCCAGATCCAATGGACCCTATGAGACGTGAAGTCACAACGACTCCGGGGAGGAAGCAGAGTTAATAAGGTGCAATGGAGAGATGTAAATTCATCCATAAGGAGAGAGAGAAGAGGAGATAGGTGCTCAGTGTATCCTAAAACATCCCCCAGCAGCCTATAAGCCTATAGCAGCATATCAAGGGGCTGGACCAGGGCAAACCTGATTCAGCCATAACTATAAGCACTATCAAAGAGGAAAGTCTTAAGTCTATTCTTAAATGAGGTGACTGTGTCTGCCTCCCGGACAGAAAGTGGAAGCTGGTTCCATAAATGAGGAGCTTGATAACTGAAGGCTCTGGCTCCTATCCTACTTTTTAGGACTCTAGGAACCACAAGTAGCCCCACATTTAGTGAGCGCAGCTCTCTAGTGGGGCAATATGGTACTACAAGCTCCTTAAGATATGATGGTGTATCACCAATCAAGGCTTTGTAGGTGAGGAGAATAATTTTAAATGTGATTCTTGATTTTACAGGGAGCCAGTGCAGAGCAGCTAATACAGGAGTAATGTGATCTCTTTTCTTAGTTTTTGTGAGTACACAAGCTGCAGCATTCTGGATCAACTGGAGGGATTTAAGAGACTTATTAGAGCAGCCTGATAATAAGGAGTTGCAGTAATGTAGTCTGGAAGTAACAAACGCGTGAACCAGCTTTTCTGCATCTTTTTGAGACAAGATGTGCCTGATTTTTGAAATGTTACGTAGATGAAAAAATGCAGTCCTTGAGATTTGCTTAACATGGGAGTTAAAGGACAAGTATCGGTCAAAGATAACGCCGAGATTCTTTACAGTGGTGTTGGATGCCAGGGCAATGCCATCTACAGAAACCACATCACCAGATAATTGATCTCTGAGGTGTTCAGGGCCAGTAAAATAATTTCAGTTTTGTCTGAGTTTAACATCAGGAAGTTGCAGGTCATCCATGTTTTTATGTCTTTAAGACATTCTTGAATTTTAGCGAGCTGGTTGGTATCCTCTGGTTTCATCAATATTTATAATTGAGTATCGTCTGCATAGCAATGAAAGTTTATGCAGTGTTTCCTGATAATGTTGCCCAAAGGAAGCATATATAAGGTAAATAAAATTAGTCCAAGCACAGAACCTTGTGGAACTCCGTGATTAACGTTGGTGGTCATTGAGGCTTCATCGTTTACAAATACAAATTGAGATCGATCTGATGAATAGGATTTAAACCAACTTAGTGCGGTACCTGAAATGCCAATCGACTGATCCAGTCTCTGTAATAGGATGTCATGATCAATGGTGTCGAACGCAGCACTAAGGTCTAATAATACCAGTACGGAGATGAGTCCTTTATCTGATGCAATTAGGAGGTCATTTGTAATTTTCACCAGTGCTGTCTCTGTGCTGTGGTGTTTTCTAAATCCTGACTGAAACTCCTCAAATAAACTATTCTGATGTAGAAAGTCACACAACTGATTTGCGACTACTTTCTCAAGGATCTTAGAGAGGAAGGGAAGATTAGAGATTGGTCTGTAGTTAGCCAACACCTCTGGATTAAGAGTGGGCTTTTTCAGGAGAGGTTTAATTACAGCTACTTTGAAGGAATGTGGTACATGCCCTATTAGCAAAGACACATTAACAATATCCAACAGAGAGGTGCCAATTAAAGGCAACACATCTTTAAGCAGCCTCGTTGGGATGGGGTCTAAGAGACAGGTAGACGGTTTAGAAGTAGAAACCGTTGAGGACAATTGGTCTAGGTTAATGGGAGAAAAGCTATCCAAATATACACCAGGGCATACATACTTGGATGAACCCAGGGCATACAGGCTTTCCATCCTTCCATCTATCTTGGAGTGATAAGATGATGTCATACATTATATTAATACATATGTCTGTTACCTGCACCGTGAGCCCATAAATCAGTAATATAGTGGCTTCACTGGATCTCAGATGTTGTCTCCGTGGGGAAGCAGAATGGAGCGGCGTCCTCGTTAAAGCGCTCTCTGCGGTTTATGTGTCCGCCGCCACTGTGAACCGTGGCCCCGGGATTTATAACACCTCATTACCGAGCCATCATAAAACCCTCATGTTTATAATGTTAATGCCTGTGACTTGTATTTAAATGTCATCTATATGTCGCGGTTGAAAGGTGTGTTAATGAGAAGGGGGCTGAGGGAGGGAGGCAAGGGGTGCTCGGGGTTCAAGGACAGACAGGCGGGGATGTCAGAAGAGAGGAACACTGTGAGGGAACGAGAAGTGCATTTCCCGTGATGTCTTTTATGCCTCCATCTTATTGTTCGTCACTTCATGCTTGGCAATTTGTCATGAAAGCTGCTTGTCCCATGTGGCATATCTGCCATCAATTAATTATGGATATTTCTCCTTTACCCACAGTCGGAACTGCCACTTTCTTTTGTACCAGTTTGTGGGCGCTGCAGACGATTCCTTGTTATGGTGATTAATAATTTGATGTACGGAACAGCGCATGAGTCTGTATCTCACTTCAGATGGCATCTCACAGATACACTGTGTAGGAGATAAAAATAAATAAAAAACGTGGCAGAGAGGCAGAGTCCCTCCTGCTGCTCCTTTCCTCAGGAGGTGACACACTTGCACATCAAAGCTGAATTGTAGCTTATTAGCGTAGCGAATGAGACCGGTGGCACGGTTCAAACGTGTTCACTTACACTTTTGGAGATAGATTCATATTTATATCTGGGAGAAATGTGATCATCAAAGCAAACAAAGCGCTGCACGCTCTCCCCCCTCTCCATCTGCAGCTCAGTCGAGCGTTCGAGCCCCCGATTTGAGCCAAACAGTCGCATTTCATCACTGCACATATACATGTAATTCTTATCCACTGGACTAAAAAGAATATGATATTGTCGCAATGCTCCACATGAACACCAACCTGGTTTCAATGATGAGGTCTTTGATAGCTTCCATGACAAACTGAAGTTTGCTGAGTTTGGCTCAGATGGGCCCCGATAGCCAGGAAACACAGCGGGACCCCCCCAAAAAAGACATGTAATGTAATGTAAAACCAGTCTACAAGTTGATTTGCTGAAGCAAAACAGGAAATATTTTCCAAATCCCTGGCAATAGATGTCCTTTTTAAATAGTGTGATCAAAGATATGACCTTCTGGCTTGCACGCTTTATATTTCCTCCAAATCGG
This sequence comes from Cyclopterus lumpus, assembly GCF_009769545.1. Lineage (NCBI taxonomy): Eukaryota > Metazoa > Chordata > Actinopteri > Perciformes > Cyclopteridae > Cyclopterus > Cyclopterus lumpus. Next base: position 19,124,512 of record NC_046989.1, read on the forward strand.
ACTTGACCGACAGGGATTGCATTCCCAATTTTGGCTCAGAAACACGCAGCACTGATTGATCTCCATCGCTCCCCTCAGTCACATGTGTTGCCAGTTTGCATCACCCCTCATAAATTCAGATTTGGATAACAGAGCTAGGGCTGGGTTGGGCTGAGGAGAGATGAGATGCAAGAGGCAGCAGCCGTGTGAATTGAAGCAAACACAGCCCAATGTATTCTTTACTTAAAGCTATACTAATCAATACAGTGGTGTTTCAGACCTAGTGGCCTCGAGCGGTGATTTTGCCGATTGCCACCAACCTCATTGGGCTCCTGTAGAAACATGGCGGTGCATTTCCATGAATTAGGACCTGCTCCCCATGTAGATATGAAGGGTTCATTCTAAGTTAATCAAAACATGAGCCCATATTATGTCCAAAAGAAAGGAAGCAACATTCTTCTTTTAGCTTTGTTTTGGTCTCCACACACTCCACACAGCTACTTGCTAACGTCTAATGTCTTTGCTGGGCACCGGGCAGATGATGGTTTATTAGCCCTTATACTAGTGACACCTGCTTGCTACGACTGGAAATTAGATTACTGATAATGATCTGTGGATAAGATTCATTTAATAATAATGATCTGTGGATAAGATTCATTTGTCGTGATTGGATCCATTGTAAATTATTGATGAGCCGGGGCTCAACATTAACGATGGAATACCTCGTGCAGCTGTCTGATCCGCTCTGATCATACCGAACGATATTCAGTAAAAACATGCAATGGGGAGATCGTCATGGATGCTCTTCTATTCCATGATCCCCAATAATGCTCCATTGAGAACCACTCCTCTGTGTTGACATCGGCAGCAGGAGAGCTAGTTAACGTTAGCTGCTAGCTGTTAGCAGCAATGGGGGCAGCACAGTCCTGGCTGGCTAGACATTGATGGAGGTCGTATTAAGTTACATTATGTACATTTTACCACAGTGTGTTCAAATGTAATCTTGTAAAGAATTATGTTTTGGCGATAAACTTAATTGAATACAAGTAGTTGAAGTAAATAGTTGTTTAAAGAAGATGTTTTCACAGCAATATTAAATACATACATGATGTATTCATATTTAAAAACTAGTTTGAGTTTGAATGAAATGTGGTCTACAATGTAAAACTGACTGTTTCTGTCGTTGGAGTCTTGTTGCTTTGAGGCTGTTTTGTATGTTAAGAAGTTACATAATTCCCATTAATAAATCCCTGCTGATTTTTTTTCCTTCTCTAGCCCTACATGTTCCTTTTTGGACAATTAAGTTTGGTTGATGTCAAGCCCTGTCAGTGGAGCTTTAAGTTTGGCTTCAGTCGTGGTGGTTGCCACTTGGATGAACCCTCCCAGTCTTTAACTCAAAGTTATTTTACAGTGATTTTCTCCTCTCAGTCTGGCATTGAGATCCAAAAATCTCCCACAGTGACTGCATCGCTACATATATACATTCCTATATCGCCTTCCAACTTCTGAATTTAGATGGAAATCTAGAGTTAACCCTTTAACTCACTAAAGTTGTCTCAAGCGGTGTGTTTGAAAATGTGTGTGTGTGTGTGTGTTATAAGGACAGAAAAATAGTCCTTGAACAATCTTTCGTTCACACATTGTTTTCATCTGATTTTCATTAATTAATCTCAGGTTAGCATGTCCAGACAGATATGAGCAGACTGTGTTCGGTACTGAGGGTATGAGCCTGTGTGTCTGCTGCTGCTTGTTGAACCTCAGAAGTGTGTTTCTGTTTATCCCCGAGACGCAACAGCGTGCTGCTGATGTTTCGGCCCTGCAAGGTGCCTGTGTTGGTGTGTCCGTGTGTTCCAGCGATAACGCAGCCTGGTGGTCCTGTTGTGCAGAGCTGGGCAAGCAGACGATGAATGGGCTGCGAAGTTCTTGTGTCCGCACAGACAAACACAGACAGTCTCCAGAGCGGCTCCTTGCGTGATTGCCACCGGCATTACTTGGTTCCCTTTGATGCAAAACCTTTGGCACATGACGGCAGTTTTTTTTCCCTTTTTTTGTCTTTTGTAGAACTGGATTATTTTGGAAAAGCAGAATTTTGTTGTTGTTGTGAAGTGGTAAATCATGAATTAAAGATGAGGCTGGAGTTTTGCTATCGCAGTGCGGTGCTGGCGCTGAATAACAAAGAGCTGGATCACTTCATATTTCTACAAATGCCAATCACAAAGCATCTCAATGCATTTTAGCAAAGCACAACCTACTTTGGGCATGTGTTTATATTGTTGAGGACCCACAACCCTTAAAATCCCTGAGTCAGTATAAATAGAACAATGGGGCCACTCTATACCATAAAAGGCTAACTTTCCATCACTTGCTCCCTGCTGTTGTCATGGCAACCGTGACCAGTGACATACCAATCTGCAAGAGGAAAGGAGAGGGAAACAGACCATAAACACAATTAAAGACAAAAACGACGGGCAAGGCGAACATTAAAAGGGGCCTCGCAACCACCCCTCTCACATCCCGGAATCTTAATGGCAAATGAAAAGCACCGGGGAGTCATTGTCAACATAATTCGTCATCAGAGGGTGCGTGTGGGAGAATATTTCATGGATAATTGAGCCGGTGTGATGCCGGGCATGTGTCATCGGCGTCGAGGGGGAGATCGGCGAAGGGCTCCGGAGGAGAACAATCAGGGAGGCTTAACAGGCTTCTGAAGCCAGTGAGATTAACACAAGTTGGTGGAACCCCTGATCCTCTCACGCAAAGACGAGCGCGGTACAGTTTCAGAGGACAGCAATTCTGAGAATCGGGCCGTGTTTCCAAAGAATTTTCATATGATTTATCAATTTGGCACGAGGCCTGTCATCGTGTTCAAATTGCAGTTGTCTTGTTTACTGCCGTCACCGAAACAAGTCCTTCCTTCTGTTACACCTGCTCCAAACCACTAATTCACCTGTGCACTTCTTCAACTGTCCGGCGTTGTTTTACAGAGTGAGAATAATGTTAGTGTCACTATTATCACCATGTCACCATCAGTATTGAAGTGGCTTTTATAATCTAGGAATGCTTTGAAATAGAACATTTTGCTGCTCGAATTAAAAACGGGTGATGTATGAAAAAATTTAAATCCATAAAACCAGCGAGAAAATGAAGAACATCTGAAGCTATTGCATCAGAGTCTATAGAGCAGAGCTGCACAGTTGTGTGTGTGTAGCCGTGCTGGACCACACCCAGCTTCATTTTTGCAGTAATAATCTTACGTTCCCTTTTTGCTGTCAAGGTTTTTGTTGTGACTGATCAACCCCACGTATTATATGATAATGAGACATCTCTTTGCATTTATAAGTTTGGGGCACCTCTTTGGAAAATGTAAATCTGTCGCCTATGACTTTAAATTTTCTTGACTGAAGATTTAATTACTGGGCTTTATCAGATGTACAGCACATAATCAGGCAACACAAAGTGATGCGTGATAAGGTGAACAATTAAAAGCAATATACAATTGTTGGCTATATAAATGAGGGACAGATGGTTTATGACAAAGCGTAATGAATGACAATAAAACAAGAAAAACAAGAAAAGAAAAAGGAAGAAAGACAACACAGACGATGGATCAATCGTTGAAGAGATGTCAAGAACAATAAACACAAGGCATGAGAAATGAAATGAAGTTTACTTTGTCTACTCCTCTGGGAAAGAAGAGAGTTTATTTTGTGAAAGCAGAACTTTTATTTGCTACACATTGGGTTCTCTCTAAATCAAATCTAGAAAGACTATTAATAATGTATTAGTGTTGGTTCCACCATTGACAGGAACTGATCTTCTGATTCCCTGACAGGTCTGCAGAAGGAACGTGTCTTTCTGTTTCCAGAGGAGAGTATAGGCTGTCGGTCAGAGAGCTGAGTGAGGAGGTGAGCAACGCTAATGTTTTTAAGCATGGATAATATCTCTGGGCTTTGAGAGGGAATCAATGCCAATCCCCCAATTTGCTGACAGGGATTTGTTTCCACAGGATGCCGCATAGCCTTAAATACCTCGGGATGTGATTTTAAAGGGAACGCTTGACATTTAGATGTATTTCTTTTTGGCTAAAGGCTGCACCTTTTCACTACTGTGCATTGGCCCCTAAAGTTTCTTTGTAATGTCTTTTTGGACCACGCTCTTTATTTCCTACAGTCCCACTGAGAACCGGGCGATATGTGAACTGTCAACAATCGGAGGAAAGTTGGCTGAAATGTTCATGCTGTTTGTCAGTGAGACAAAGTTCTGTGCATGTTTCCCTCGTGACGGGATTTTTATGGACAAGAGTTTTGCCTGGCAGGGTGCAAAATAAAGGTCAAGTTGATTACAGCCATTCAAAGTGTTCCAGTAACCTTTAATGAAAGACTGCAGAGTTTAACCTCCAGCTGTGAAGAAGAATAGAGAACAACTGCATTCATCAGTGGGTTCAATGATGAGCTCTGATGCAATTTAAGAAACGTCTGTTCATTTTAATGAGGTATGTAATTAATGCTCACTTGATAGCCATGTGCAACCCCAGAACGTGTTGCATGACGTACCTGTAAAGAGATTAAAGGGTCAGGTCACCCGGATCACAAACATTCTGTATTTTCTCAGCAGAAATACTTTTGATGCTCTGTACAACAATGAGAAAATCACACCTCTAATGTTTTGGGGGTGATGGCATACATCTCAGTAAAGGATATTCCAAAACCTGGACATCACTAGTGGTAATTATGGACATTTGTGAAATTTAGTTTGACAATCTGGGAAATGTGCATATGTACCATATGTGCAGCCAATAGTTAGCTGAGAAAATCATCACCATTCTCGTGTCTGTACACTGAATATGAAGCGAGAGAAAGGAGACTATTAGCCTAGCTTAGCATAGACTGAAAGCTGTGCCAACCAGCTAGCATGGCTCTGTTAAAATATCTGCCTCCACGTATCATGCGTGTTGTCTGTGTATAAATGGTTTCTGCACATAGTATTTGTAAAACTGCGAGTTTGAAGAAATAGAGAGATGCATGTATGACATTTTTTAACCCCCCTAGTTCCCTCAACACAAATATCTTGTATTGTTACATGAAATGAACTCTGTGGTGAGCACACATTTATGCTACTTATAGTTTTTCTTCAAGACAATCTTCACAAATAAACAGCCCTTTTGTATTTTTTGAAGCGTGTACAAGTAAAAAGCTAGCTGTAAAAGCAGTAGTTAAAACACATGGACTTTGGGATGAGAGGACTGGAAGTTATAAAATGATGACTTGTTTCCAGGTTTTAGGACTCAACCCTGCATTACAGACTAAAATGGCGTCACTTGAACCTAACAAAGCAAGCGCAGACGAATAGCTTATCATAGCCTAAAGACTCAAAGGCTGTCTCTGCCCGACAGACACAGGATGTGGAAGGAGGGAAGAAATAGTCTAAAGCAAAATGAGCCTGAAGCAACAAAGGATCCACATTGCTGGAGATCACCCACAATGCCGAGGGAACCATCAGAGTGAATGCTGCTGTCGGCCCATGATACCGCTCTGTAAGGACTGGAAAAGGTGACTTTCTCCTATCCAGGCGTCATAAGGAAAGGTCTTGGACCTGAGGAGCTCCACTTCAAAGAAAGTCAATGCTCCCTTTAACAGGCAGACCGATCCCCACCATCTCTCATCGGCCCTCTTGCTCCTCTGTTCTCCTCCTGCGTCCACTGAGTTGTTTCCCAAGCATGGACGAAGGACGATTACACAAATCTGTCAGCCAGGAAATCCCAACACTTTATTTCATCTCAGACAAAGAGCCAGTGATAGGTGATGAGTTTGTAGCTGCTGGGGGATTTGACAGACTCTGGGGGAATAATAAAGCAATTTCAGCCTGCCAGAAAAGTCGTCCGACTGAGAGGGAAAAACACACACGAGGAGATATAAATCACTCGTTTGATAGCTGCACTTTTCCGATGGAGAAATGAGACAGTTAAATTGTACAGAGAGATGAGTGGCTTGACCAGAGTGTCAAAATTACACAGTGGGCCAAATAAAGATGATTGTAAAAGGGTGAACAGTCCAAAATAATGTTTTTTATGTGAGGGGGGAGGGGTTTAACAACCTGTACTGGTATTATTTCTATTTCCACCTTCACACACATCATAAAGTGACACGGTGATGTATAGACTGTACATGAAAATAAAAGAATATACGGAATTCTATAATATAATATAATTTATATGTTGGTCACATTTATTTTGTACTGTATACATCCTTTATTTAATTGTTTCATATAAATATGAATAATATAAGCTTTGCAGAGTACTATATATATATATATATATACATATATATATATATATATTATAATAATATATTTATGAATAGTAAGTCCGTAGGACAGATTGAAAGAGAGAATAACACAATAAGCAACTGAAGCCACAACTTCTTGAAAACTAAAAATATTAACATTTCCTGTCTAATCCAGCATTCTAGTGTTAATGAACCCCACTTCATGTAAATATTATACCTGAATATTTCGTTCATAATTGTTTCACAGTGTGGACTCATACCGTAAATCCCATGATGCTGGTGACTCAACACCTTTCACTTGCAATGAAAACTGTATATATATATATATATTCAGAAGTTAGGGTAAAAACATTGTGAGAGAAAAATATGCCATATTATATTAAGCGGTTGTCTCTTGGCACATATTTACAGTTATTTACAGTGAAGGCAGCTGATGCTGTGCATTGCTTAATGAAACAAAACAGGTGATTCATTATGTATTTTTTCGGTTAGGACAGTGGAAGAAAATATTACCGAAGTAACATTTCTGACATAAGAAAACATGGGTTGGGTCTCATGCATAACTGTCGACAACACCAGACAACATATCTCATGCAGCTCTCCCCACAGCCTGCCTCTCTGCTGGAGGCAGCAGCATCCGGCTAATGTAAAATCCTTCTGTCAGACAACTTTCTCACTTAATATTGTAAATGCTCACATACACAGCTTTTTGGAGACGCAGTCTCGCAGTGATATTTCACAATGACAGCAGCGACGACTATGAACCGCCCCTAAGCTTTTCTTGTCATTTTCCCTCCCGACATCCCATCCATCAATAACTGTCACGTTATGAAGTTCTAAGAGGAGAAAATAGTGTTTTTCTTTCCCACTCATCAATCGACATTACCGAATTGTCAGGTTCATCTCATCTCGTACGCCACGTGGTGGGAGGGGTTATGCTAATGAGTGCCTTTCACACACAGCACCTTGCGACCTTTGCTCTCCGAGTGCATTCCGTTGTTTGGCGATTCTTCGTCAATGGCAAAGCAGACTCCGTAATCAACTGCATTTTGACATTTTAAAACAGGAAAATGACAAAACTGCAGTGGCCGCGTGTGCGTCCACTGGGTGTCTGTTTGAGCCAGCATCGGCTGAGGAATGATCTTCAGCCGCAGCCTGGAGGCAGGATGCTGAAAGTGGCTGTCCCTTTTTTTAGACAGGGGCACTTAGGCTTTATTTGACAGTTCTCAGGAGAGAGAGGCAGAAAGTGGAGCCAGAATAGAGGGAGTTCAACCTCTTCTCACAGTGATATAAAGTGATGCAGCGTCATGGATTAAGAACGGGCTGTGCCCTGATTTCTATGCAATTCAGGTTTGTACTTACAAATTGGCGGACGCAAGGGGATGGAAGTGGTTTGATTAAGAGTGGTGCAGTGAGTAATGCTCACACACGCACACACACACACGCACACACACACATACACGCACACGCACGCACACACGCACACACACACACACACACACACACACACACACACACACACACACACACACACATAAACAAACCCATCCTACAATCCCCTTCACACACAGACTCACTCTTACGATTCCACTCTGCTGCGCCTCACCACACAGTGCAGCGCTCTGGTTCAACAACTCCCTCAGTGGGGAGCGAGGGAGGCTGCTTCAGCCCAGCCAGCCATTGGAAACTCATTATTACAGTCGTAAGTGATGGATCATTTCCAAATGATCTCCACGTACACCTCAACAATTAAGCCACCAGCAAGGCAATTACAGATGAGCAATATAGCGGTGGGACACTGATATATTGCTGGACTTTAACCTTTGGGCTAGCGGACAGATTACACTTATTAAGCCCCAGCGTTATTGGACCTATAAAAGCCGTTGAGCGGCCATATCAGCCCACATAAGTGCAGAGTGGACATTCTTGGTGCTGGAGGACTGTGCTGGTAGAGGAGCGGGTGAAAGTGGTGTTTGAGGGGAGAACAGAGGAGAGGGAAAGTGAGGTCGCACAAATCTCTTATCCTTTTCATTCATTTTTTGTCCTATGATATCGGGCCCATAAATTCACCACGAGGAATTGTTTTTACTCAACCACTTTGGTCCCGACATGCATGGCCCCCAGAGGATGAATCCCACTGACTTTGTGCGCCATCATCAGGTCAAAATCAGTTTGTTCAAAACTTCACTGTATTTGTGTTTGAGGCTTATTAGAAAACATTAACAAGCTAAACTAGGATGATGAACATGATAAACATCAACGTGTTAGCATTGTCATAGAGTTGCAAAGTGAGAGTAAAGATCCAGTTGGTTTTCCCATCGTCACACAATGTACGATTCACAGTTGCATGAAACTCTCCCGGCTAAATCCTCAGTACAAGAGATGAATGCAGACTGTAAAAAATGCATTGTTCCTGGACTAGAAAAGAAGATAACAACGACTCCCAAGCTGCCTTCCGGCAAAGCATTCGGCCACGTACGTGCACCGCTAATGGGATCTAAAGATTATATCAGGCTGAGGCTCATGCGTATTGTAATAATTAGACAAAAGACCCCATTGAAATTTATGAAATGAAGTCACCCATAGATTTCTGTAGAGCTGTTGGGAATCTCCTCAAACTGGGCAGCTCCAGCTGTCGCCGTCTTGGCACCGACGACACAGCCCAAATCTCAGCTCATCCAAAAATGTGGAGGATCATCGGTGGAGCCGAGGCAAGCCCAGGTTACACAGCAGACAGCCAGCGGCGAGCGACCTGTGACGGCACCAAGCTATCTCAAAGTGACCACGCCCCTAATTATGCATCATTTTGAGCTTTAATATAAGTCTAACTGGTGATATATTATATATTATTTGTCATTTTTACTGTAAAGTTGGGCATTTTTGACCAACTTTTCAAGTGGTCATTTCTTGAACTGCAGTGTTTGGCACTTCAGCGTCACTTGGGAGACAGTAGAACAGGGTCGTCTTTCAATCAGAGGATCGGGGGTTCAATCCCCGGCTCTGGGTGTTAAAGGGGTGAATGATTAAAAGTAGTGTTAAAGAGCTTTGAGTGGTTGGAAGACGAGAAAAGTGCCATACAAGAACAGTCCATTGTACCATAACCATTTGATTTAGACCTGTCCATCCCAACGTGATTATGACATAGTCCCATGAATCTTTTTTCACTGCACACACAATCTCATTCTTGTTGGTCTACTGTGTTATGAATAACAAATAGAAGTGATATACAACACACTAACACTATAAATCATCAGACTTTGGGCAAATTATTTTGTTGTATGGAAACAAACTCTGCAAGCCTGTTTGCTTTCTTCCACTTTTGAGGAATGATGTTCTTTCTAAACAACAGATAGATTTTACATCAGAATGCCAAAACATGGCTTGCAGTTTATTTACTGTGACACGAAAACTTGTGGGGCTAACTCCCATAAAGCTGTCAGATGAGACTGGAGGTGACAAGATGATGGCAGAGGAATCCGTTTTAAATGGGGTGGATGAGGAGCTGGACAAAAACAGAACAGCGAGGGAGGCGAGTTTCACCGCTGACGAAGAAACCGAGAGGGACTGATTGGAAGAGAAAAAGATGGTAAATAAACTGACACGTTTATCTCACAATAATGAGGACAGATTAGTTCAAAAACAACGTGCCAAGGTGCTTAATTAGCTGCCTCTATGTACTGTAGAGGCACAGTTATGAGGTTGACAGCTTCTTTGATCTTTCATTAAAAACACCCACATATTATGCTCTGTAACTTGAAACCATCGAGAATATATGAGGAATGTAATATCTGAAATATCTAGGGAACAGGTGGGTATTTCAATTCTTTACAATGGGAACAAGACTCTGTTACATCATTGTACAAAGTGTGTTTCACTTAGATAACGGCTCCCAGGTCTGTTGAGACTGGTGAGACTTCACGGCCAAAACCAGAGACAATTAAAATAGTGAATGCTATTCATTTGAAAAGATAAAAGACATCATTCTGCAGATATCGTTCTGACTTATTGAAGGGGTTCATTTTGAAATAATGTCTTTTGTTCCCATAAGATTATTGAAATCAATTTGCTCCTGACATTGATTATTAAGGTTTCAGGTAACACTTCATATTAACTACACACTATTTAGCATTAGTTAAGTATGATTATTATGGTTCTGAGTGTTCCATAGGGTAAACAAACTGTTGACAAGTGTCCCACGTTGATGACGTATGAAGCGGGATTGATTTATTTGATTTCAGTACATTGTTTGCATCTTGCAATACATATCTATATGTTCTTAATTACTTTGTGTTATTAAACAATGCTTTATAAATTAACTACTGCTAAATAGCATGTAGTTTTTTAAAAGTGTTACCCAGTTTCATTCTGTTAACATTCAGTAATATGAATCCCGAACACAAGAGTCATATCTAGGGTGGAGAATAGAGCACAATGAACCTTTCTAGTTCAAGGAAAACGGCAGACTGCAACGCCTTTTATGATCAGAGTAGCAGAGATAAAGTGCCATGGAGCAAGGCATTGGTTTGATGGCGCTCAATGATTTGAAACAAGCACGATTTCCTTCACTGCACTGATTCACATAAGCAATCCTAAAATACAGTTTCACAATCACAATTTAGAAGCACACAAAGAAGTGTCACACAGAGACATGTGGCGTCTCTGATGAGATGCAGATTAAGATGCCTAAATAAGTGCAGTGCAGAGTGAGACTCAACGTGCCATTTCACAGAGGCAATAACAACACCAATGTGCAAAATGGCAAAAAATCCTCATTACTGTAAATTTCAACAGGATAAGATTCTTGGAATATTGTCATCCAGACATCCCCATGACAATAGCGCCACATTCAGGGACCTATGGCTTCATACAAAGTTTAAATTGATTCATTACGTATTCTGCCACTCACGGTCTAAGTGAGTGCAACGTGCATTGAAAAGACTTTTATGCTTATCAGAATCAGAGTTTCTTCAGGAAGAAGCCACATGTCCACAGATGTGACGTGAAGAGCACTGAAGAGCCTGCATTTGGAATCTCTTGTTGTTCCCTTTATGTCTGTGTTGCTCACAAATGACACTCAGCCAGCAGCAGGAAAGATAAATGGTGTGGAATACAGGTGAATACACAAGGATGGCTTGTCTGTGTCCACCAACACCGGGTTCAAAGGTTACGTATATGCAGGCATGCTACAGGAAGATGTTCCTCCCGTGTATTGTGCAGACAAGCATCAAGCCTCAAACGGGTGCTGAGCCATTTAGAGATAGTAGATTAATCACTTTGGAGACTGGCTTTGGCCTCAGCTCCACTTGCGTTTTGTGATAATAAGCAAATGTTAGGATGCTATCAGGATGGCGAACATGCCGTGCAGCACAAAAACAGAAGAATGTACCTTCCGCAAAGCTTCGTCCGAACCCGATGACTTCAAGTAAAATAGAGATGAAAACAATGGAGCATGGCTAAACCAACATGCAATCTTTTCTTTTCAGATCCCAAATTGCACGTCAATCATTTTGGTGGTTTGTGTACGACTGTAAGCTATATATATATATATATATATATATATAGATATATATATATATATATATATCTACACGGAGTATGCCATGTTGCACTGCCAAGTTTCTATGGTAGCCCAGAATAGACAAATCCCCAATAAAGTCTGATCGGCAACTCACCACTTGATGCCACTAGATCCTACACATCGATCCTTCTTTACGAAATGAGGCTATACAGTAAGTTTTTGATTTGTAATCCCAATTTCTCTGCCAGTTGTTTTCCCTAAAAACACCTTGGGTAGGCGGGAAAATGCCTGGTAATGGGTTTTGGCCCATCAAGATGTACAACCATCACAGAAAAAGAACTGTCACAACCAACAGGATAATGAGGGCTCCCGGTAGCCCTCTCTGGCTAGTGGAAGCCAAGCTATTGATTACAGCTCTGTGAGAGAGCATTGATTTCTCTCTCAGGGTGAATGAATGAAAGGACTGCATCCTCTCAGAACTGGGAAGGAGGGTTCAACTTCAGCAGCAAAGGGACACTGAATGTGAAATAAGGTCAGACTTGACGAAGTGAGTGAGTAAGCCACTTGCTTTTCTTGAATAACATTGAGCACAACGATGTTGTAGGCACTTATTTACTGAACCTTGTCTAATGTGTCTGTCTAATGAACATAGCAGCACATCTTCTGCTGCTTCTATCAATTTTTTTCAATTCATTTCAGTTTATTTTGTATAGCCCAATATCACAAATTACAAATTTGCCTCAGAGGGCTTTACATTCTGTACACATACGACATCCCTGTCCCAGGACCTCACATCGAATCAGGAAAAACTCCGCAAAAATAACCTTTGACAGGGAAAAAAGGGAAGAAACCTTCAGGAGAGCAACAGAGGAGGATCCCTCTCCCCGGATGGACAGAAGAATAGATGTCATGTGTACAGAATGAACAGCATTTACAAAGTTACATAAACACATTACATGAATATGACAATGTATGAATGGAACTCCAATCCATGCAACAGAAGGAGGTAGAGAGGAGGGGGGGCGGGGCATCAGCAGGGCCAACGCGGGAGGCTGGTTCACCAGGAATCAGACACCGCCAGGTCCAATGGACCCTATGAGACGTGAAGTCACAACGACTTCGGGGAGGAAGCAGAGTTAATAAGGTGCAATGGAGAGATGTAAATTCATCTATAAGGAGAGAGAGAGAAGAGGAGATAGGTGCTCAGTGTATCCTAAAACATCCCCCAGCAACCTATAAGCCTATAGCAGCATATCAAGGGGCTGGACCAGGGCAAACCTGATTCAGCCCTAACTATAAGCACTATCAAAGAGGAAAGTCTTAAGTCTATTCTTGAATGAGGTGACTGTGTCTGCCTCCCGGACTGAAAGTGGAAGCTGGTTCCATAAAAGAGGAGCTTGATAACTGAAGGCTCTGGCTCCCATCCTACTTTTTAGGACTCTAGGAACCACAAGTAGCCCCACATTTAGTGAGCGCAGCTCTCTAATGGGGCAATATGGTACTACAAGCTCATTAAGATATGATGGTGCATCACCAATCAAGGCTTTGTAGGTGAGGAGAATAATTTTAAATGTGATTCTTGATTTTCCAGGGAGCCAGTGCAGAGCAGCTAATACAGGAGTAATGTGATCTCTTTTCTTAGTTTTTGTGAGTACACGAGCTGCAGCGTTCTGGATCAACTGGAGGGATTTAAGAGACTTATTAGAGCAGCCTGATAATAAGGAGTTGCAGTAATCTAGTCTGGAAGTAACAAACGCGTGAACCAGCTTTTCTGCATCTTTTTGAGACAAGATGTGCCTGATTTTTGAAATGTTACGTAGATGAAAAAATGAAATCCTTGAGATTTGCTTAACGTGGGAGTTAAAGGACAAGTCTCGGTCAAAGATAACGCCTAGATTCTTTACAGTGGTGTTGGATGCCAGGGAAATGCCATCTACAGAAACCACATCACCAGATAATTGATCTCTGAGGTGTTCAGGGCCGAGTAAAATAACTTCAGTTTTGTCTTAGTTTAACATCAGGAAGTTGCAGGTCATCCATGTTTTTATGTCTTTAAGACATTCTTGAATTTTAGCGAGCTGGTTGGTCTCCTCTGGTTTGATCGATAGATATAATTGAGTATCGTCTGCATAGCAATGAAAGTTTATGCAGTGTTTCCTGATAATGTTGCCCAAAGGAAGCATATATAAGGTAAATAAAATTGGTCCAAGCACAGAACCTTGTGGAACTCCGTGATTAACGTTGGTGGTCATTGAGGCTTCATCGTTTACAAATACAAATTGAGATCGATCTGATAAATAGGATTTAAACCAACTTAGTGCGGTACCTGAAATGCCAATCGACTGATCCAGTCTCTGTAATAGGATGTCATGATCAATGGTGTCGAACGCAGCACTAAGGTCTTATAATACCAGTACGGAGATGAGTCCTTTATCTGATGCAATTAGGAGGTCATTTGTAATTTTCACCAGTGCTGTCTCTGTGCTGTGGTGTTTTCTAAATCCTGACTGAAACTCCTCAAATAAACTATTCTGATGTAGAAAGTCACACAACTGATTTGCGACTACTTTCTCAAGGATCTTAGAGAGGAAGGGAAGGTTAGAGATCGGTCTGTAGTTAGCCAACACCTCTGGATTAAGAGTGGGCTTCTTCAGGAGAGGTTTAATTACAGCTACTTTGAAGGAATGTGGTACATGGCCTGTTAGCAAAGACACATTAACAATATCCAACAGAGAGGTGCCAATTAAAGGCAACACGTCTTTAAGCAGCCTCGTTGGGATGGGGTCTAAGAGACAGGTAGACGGTTTAGAAGTAGAAACCGTTGAGGACAATTGGTCTAGGTTAATGGGAGAAAAGCTATCCAAATATACACCAGGCCGTTAAAGCTATCCAAATATACACCAGGCCACTTTCAGAGTGGCTAAGTTACATTCTTCACTCTCTAAACTGTCTTTGTGAAGGAAAATAGGTTATTCTATGTGTCTGAGCATAAGTATGCTGTATGTAAACATAAAAGTATACTTGCTAAATTTCACCTGAATAGATGCTGTATGAAGTTGTCAGTGTTATATAATTATATATTCCTTACTGTTTAAATAGGACCAACCAGCTAATGTTTTCAGATGAGCTGTAGGTAAGTTCCCTGGGTGAAGACTGACAGGGCGTGGCCGTAAAAGAGTCTCAGAAAGGCAATCATTCCGAAATCCTAACGATTTAACTACGGGGTGAGATAAACACATGACATCTATTGCTTCTCTCCATCCGGGGAGAGGGATCCTCCTCTGTTGCTCTCCTGAAGGTTTCTTACCTTTTTTCACCATGAAAGGTTATTTCTGTTATTTGGGAGTTTTTCCTGATCCGATGTGAGGTCAAAGGTCAGGGATGTCATATGTGTACAGATTGTAAAGCCCTCTGAGGCAAATTTGTAATTTGTGATATTGGACTATATAAAATAAACTGAATTGAATTGAATTGAAAATCAGAATAGGTCTTTAGGTGTGGGCCTGTGTAGGGAACACAGCATGGAGTTGAAAATAGGCTCCTGGGAAAATGACTCCCGGACAACATCAAACCTTTTGAAAACTCTCGTATTGTGCTAAAAATGGGCACGTACCATTTGTGTTCATCACAAAACACTCTAATTCACACAAACACACTGTTTTACCTCACAACTAATTGTTCATAACCACAACATTTTAAAATTACTTTTTTAAATGTTGTAGTCAAAGGCCACATTTACTGTGTGGTTGAAAATCGTATCAATATAAAAATAAGGTACAATCTGAGAGAAACATTTTATTTATTGTTTGGCATGCAGCAATAACACACTCTGAGTAGTTTTGTGGATCAAATTCAACCCAGAACAAGAGTTTACATCAAATTTGAGAAAGATGTACCCACAGGACCACCCAGAAGACTTTAATATTCCCTCCTAACCTGCTGACAATGAAACTCAAGTAGTATAATGTTTCCAGTGGTAACCAGTTTTACTTTAGCATATGAGTATGGAATGACATCCTAGGAAAAGGAAAGGCCGCTAATTCTGTGGGTCAGAAGTCTGGAAGGTTTGCTGAAGAACCCCTTCTAGATCATTTTAGATTGCAGGCCATTTTTATATATGACTGTTTTTCTTAATGCACATCATAAAGTAACATTGTTTTTGGTACTAAAGAGGCAATTTATTTTCTCAGGACAGATCAACTTCTTGTCAATGTATCATCAGAGTAAGTGATGCATTTGTGTGAGCTGGAATGGTAGAGGGGAGTGAAGGTAGCTGAGAAAAATATTGACTGATGACCGAGTCAATAAGCACGGCCCAGAGGCTATCAAATTATGACGTTCTGGGAGCCCAAACCAAACTGCCTGCAAACTGAAGTGGACAGTGAGAGGAGAGAGAGAGAGAGAGAGAGAGAGAGAGAGAGGAGAGAGAGAGAGAGAGAGAGAATAGACAGTAAATCAGGGAAGCAAAATGAGAGGGCGGAATGTCGATGGCAGCCAGCTAACTGGATTAGCATGTGTAACTAATACTAGCAAAGGTTAATGTTTGCAGATGCAGAGAGGCTAATTGCTCCATAATAAAAAGGACAGGTTAATGGGACTGGTTATTATTCAAACTAAATGGCGTTGTGATTATCCTGACGTACTATTACTTGATGTGTGAATATGAACGTATAGAAAATGAACATTTAACTCACTGGAGAGTGATGGAAATGGAACCAAATTGGGGTAAGGATGTCATAGTTCATGACCACCGCTAGTTCTGTGGAAGAAATGGATGATGTGGCGAAAGCTAAGTTCATTGATAAAGAAGTTATTGCAGGAAGCTTCTATCCATCGTGGTGGGACTGTTATTTTGTAACCATCAATATATAATTGGTCAATATGGGTAACAATTGAACAATGTTTCAGCCCATCTATTGCCATTTCATCTTTTTACATGAGCCCTGACGAGTATTTAAGACATGATGTCAAAAGACCCACTGGATTACAGTGTTATGCACCTCTTACATGATGTATGTCCATCCTTGTGTAGCTGCTTAATAAGCGTAGGCATGGTTTTTTGTGTATGTTGTCCATATGTCTACTGTCTGTGGTCACATTGAGGGCTGCTACTCAGTGTCCACTGGACATGTCTGCTGGAGACAGTTTCAAAAGCCATTCTCATGTGCAGCTCTTCTCTCAGTTCAGTGCCTACATTTACCGTACAGTTTGACATACCATTTTTATTCATCACTGCATTTAATTTATAATTGACTTTGGTCTGCATGCACACACAGCAATAGTCTTTTTTATTGTTTGTTTAGAAAAAGAAGAAATGGCTTCCTTCTCCTAGTATCCAGGAAATAAAGGACAAACGCAACATGCTGCACAGTGTTCTGTCGCCACATCCATCATAAATGTGCTTGTGAAATACAAACAATATCGACGACACTATTGAAATTGTGGTTGCTGAAGAACAGACTGCTTGTAGAAACTTGATGTCTGAATTGCCTCCAGTTGACAATGAAACAAAGACGTTGCAGAGCAACCAAGTGCAACCACGGCACAGCCGCATCGTCAGCCAAGGCGAGATAGGTGTGGCTCGCATGGCTATTTGGAGAACTGCAGTAGCTGGCAAGCTAACAGGTAACCCGGGGTCAGTCAAAAGCTCCCACAACGCTCTATTTTCAGGTTTTTCTGTTTCCTGCCCCCTGGCAATACAAACTGTATTGCCTGAAAAGTATCTTTACTTTGAGTATGCAATTATTCTGGCTCGGCGGCAGTCCTTCCACTTCTCAGGCTGTGTTCACAAGGCCATTGTTGAACTTAATTAATGTGGCTCGTAGCTTCAGGAAAAGATGGAGGGCGGTCAAGATGAATAGGCCTGACACACTCAATTTAGAAACCCATCAGCAAGTCGTCAGTGTTCAGCAGGATTACAACTATTTCAAAGCGCTGTCTTCTCAAATCCAACTTCTTCATTAGGTGTTTCCGGATCATTTAAACCTAAATAAATAATCCGGTTTTCTAGCAAATTCCTATTAGGTCTTGTGGGGACATTATATCTTCAATCACATTTGTTTTTCATTTTTCTCTCATTTGGTGTTCTTGTGACCGGCTTCTATGACAGATAGTGACAATGGACTCGTGCTTTAAGAGCTGGTTTACCAACAACAACAACAACAACAACAACAACAACAACAGACAGCAACAACCAGAAACACATGCAGATGTCTGTGTTTTGTCCCTCTACACTTGTTAATTTGTCCCATGATCTACTGATAAGTGAGGCATTAGAGTCTAAGAGTGGTGTTCTTCTTCCTTACTGGGTGACACACTTCTCACTAATAAATTGATTAACAGCAATCAGAGATAAATCAAATATTCTGCTCACTTTAGGTGAAAGAGAATAGAGAAGAGAGGAGAGTTTTGCCTAGTCCAGCCCTAGTGTGCTGTGATTGGTTAGTGCTGGCTAGTACTACTGTGCTGTGATTATCTGTCAAGAGTAATTGGTGTGGACGAAGTTGTTCAATTTGACTCTTTTAACGGCTGGTTAGTTTGCTAGCTACTAAATCCACGATGTTTTAAAAGGAAAATGTGACTTTTTGTTGGATGCTGTCCCCAACGACAACACAGAAAAACAAACCTTCTGTGCGTTACTATGCGTGAAGGTTTCCTCCTCACTGGGTCTGAAGTGTGTTGGAGACCTTCAGAATCCTGAAGATAAACTGGTAACGACAACCAAGAACAGCAGTTGTTAAGGCAAAGTGTTCGCAACAGTACTCAAAACAACCAGCAGATGCAGAGTCGTAATATACTAATTTGGAGTTGTGTCTCTTCATCTCATTTTAAGTCCAATATCCACCCTTTTAGCTCTTTTTTGGTCCACCCACTCCTAGATAAAATATCTGTCTCTTTAGCTACTAATGTTTTAGTTTTTGTCACCGGAAACAGCTGGCTGATGAATGTGAAATAGAGGCTGTCAGCGTGAGTGAATAATTAAAAAAACTGTATGTGGACGCAGTTCAAAATTAATGTTATAAAGGAGGATTTTTGCACTGAAAAGAAAATATTTTCTGAGGGTTGTAACGGAACTCCTCTGCGATTCTCATGTTGTTATTCAATCAGCAGCTAGGAGTGGTTTTGTACTGTATATTAGCCCCAAGCTAAGGTTATATGGCTATTTAAGTATAACATTATACGGATACATATATATATATATTTTTATTTTTTAAATGAGAAAATCATGCCTGCCTCAGAACTGTTATGCTGACTACAGTTAACATAGTTTTGCAAATAAAACTGTGTTATTCACAGTGACACTGCCCTCTGAAGAGAGGAAGAACTGAAGATGGCAGCCGAGGGAAAGCTGGTTTTAAAACAGCAGCCACCACACAAAGGAACCATTTAACAATTAATTTCCTATCACGGCTATTTCCGATATATCTTTTGTTAAAGTTGGACATAAGCATGGTTTTATGGACTGAAACACTTAATTTTGGTTAAAACCTGCATTATAGGCTATTAGGTAAATTAGGTGTGAAACATAAACAAATATATAATGCACTGGAATGCACAATACTCCATTGGGAACATCATTTAGTTTCACCATTCCAAGACACAATTAAAAGTATGTGTGTGTGTATGTGTGTGTTTGTGATTGCATACATGAGTGTGTGTGTGTGTGTTGAGACATACAATTTAGTACGGTGTGCCAACAGCAGGATGAGGACTGGCAGGAGCTAGCAGAAACAATCCTAATCCTATTAGGGAGAAACATAAATATGTGGATGTGAATTTCTATCAGCCCATTGTTTTAGCTCCAATTTCTCCTTAATATACAATACACCATGGCTGCTGCAATTTCATATTTAATTTTTATGAGATTTACCTATAAAATACACCACGTACCTATTTCCAATACATTCAGAATATACTGAAATTGTCTGAATTACACTTGAAACCAAACAATAAGAAATAATACACACAGAGCATGACGGCACAGGAAGGATGAAATTGCTTTTAGAAGCCGGGCATGGTGACTTAGACAGAAGGAGAAAAAATATACAAAGAAAGTGAGACTGAAGGGAAATAAGGAAGGAACGTATAAGGAACGAAAGACCAAAAAGAAAGAGAAGACACCATGACAGTAAATTGGTGAGTGAGCGACAGTGTGTGTTTCCCACTGAGGCTTGGCGTCAGGCAGCCGGAGCCGCTAGACGGATGGAGCTTTTAATTGACTCCATCGACATGGGACGAACGCCGGCCAATCATCAGAAGAGCTGATGCAAAACAACCGAGGGCTTTTGTTTCGAACAGAAGGGCCTCTATTAGACCAGATAATAGACCAAGCTGTTGATATCTCTCTGCCCTCATCATGTCTGCTGAAGGTAGACACACTATCTCACACACCCCTCCAGATGTTTCTCAATTGGCTTTGCTTATAATTTCTCTTCACATATCTGCTGCTAGAGTGCCTCAGTAAAGTGTGGCCCTCTTTTCTCATGCATGTGTAGTCAGTCATCCAATAAAGATCAATAAAACAACTTTAGTAAGCTACACAATCCCCTGATCATACTGTGCTATTCTTCACTTTGGCAATAAGAGAATAGATAATCATCTTTACTAATCAGGCCCTTTCTTTTAATGAAAACTACAAAAAAGCAACACTATTATGCCATGATTTCTCAAATAATGATTACAGATTTTAGATTAGTGCATTGTTTTAATTTTCTTTCACTGAAGATTATTTGAAAAAGGCATACCTCTAGAGACATACCTTCATTCATATTTTGACTTTCATAAAGACTTGATCTGATTTGAATACAGCTTTGATGATCTAATCCTATTCACTTTGTTCGTTTAATTAACGGTAGGATTTTTTTTTCCACAGAGGAGATGTAAAAGTTAGCAAAAATTATATATACGATTACACCCTTTTAGATACATGTCTGCAATATGAAGCATACAGCATTCATTTCAGCTTCAATAACAATATCATTAATTGCACTTGCAGTGCTCTCATCAGCATTGTTTACTTTGGTAAACGCAGTGTACAATATAGTTGCCCAGCACTAAATGGCAGGAACAACAAGAGAAGAAGATACCAGAACATCTGCTACAAACAATCACATATCAGTTATATTTAATACCAACAAAGGATAAATTGGGAACACTTCAAATTAGCCCAGATAGGCCAATCCATGGTGCTGGTGTGTAGAGCTAAGCTATAGCTAAATCCAGGCAAGCTTGTCATAATACATGATACAGTTACACCAAACGTTCATGTACTGCCTCAATAGGCCGTTCTGCGATTCTTGAAGGGGAACTCCACCACATTTACACATCAATGTGTGCTTACAGGTCTTGGTCAATATGTGATAAAGTCTTTTTGGGGTTACACAGATACTGCGCAAAATATGATAAATCGCCTCCAGTGATGTCACTTAAGATAGCCTCTGCTGAGTCCGAAGGCTAAAAGTTTGATAAGGAACAAACATCGTGGGGTTGTGGCGTTACCACACCTCTGTAGCCCGCTCCTCAACTGGCTAGCGCCTCAAGTCTATGTTAGCCGCTGCTAGCACTGAACTTTGGGATTGAGTTGCATTATGGTTAAGATAGGTGTCAAGTTTTGACAAGCTAGAAGAATAAAGAATAGAATAAGGCAATATCTCTGGCTTTGCTGCGTACTTTTGAATCCTTCTTTTTTAATCATGCATCTTGACAAGAGTGCAATGCTAAATGGGTGGAGAGGGCCTACTTGTATAAAGCTACAGAGCAACCACAGAGGTGTGTGTCTGCTTTTGTCTCACCCTTTAATGGGAGGACCATTCTCCTGTTCTTCATGAGGCAAATATTTCATAACCATTTAATATAAATTCCCAGTGGATCTCAGGGTTTTCACAACAGAGGACTCCGCTGACATTTGGAGTGAGCGACAAGTGTCCCCTCTCCTCAGGCACTCCTTTTTCTTTTTTTTTTCAATCTTGTCACAGGTTCAGTTTTTCACGTTTGCTAGGCCTCCAACTAGTTCATTGGAAAAGTTGTGCACCTGCTTTTAAACACAATCATCTTTGCTTTACAAAAGCATGGCAGCTGTTGCCTTAGCAACACACTGTAGGTAGCGAACAATGTCGCTAACTTTCAAAAACCCGATTTCTTGGGTAGGAGGCCAGAGCACAACTTGCTTTTATTCAGGTCTGGGGTATTAGTTTTAGTGCAACTTGACAATGATACTTTGATCTGACGAACTTACAATCTAAATTGAAACAAATGATGCCAACTTTACCTTTCTATCAGTAGACCTCTGCAGAATTCCTTTACCATACAAACTGACTGGACCACATGTTGCATATTTACATGGAATACTACTGTCACTGTCAAGGACAGACTGACAACTGACCCATTGTTATATTGTTTACATGAGTAAAACAATGTTCTGTATCATGTGATTTTGCAATTAAAAACGTATTCATAAAAGTACAACACCTAACGTGGTATGATATAATCTATAACAGTTTGTACACACAGTCCCTAATGCAGTGTCTAACACTGTGTAATGGAGCCAGGAGTTGTTATATTAGGTTCTGCCACAATTATGCTATCAGCGTGTTATTGTACAGGCGCTGGCATAATGAATTCACAGAACAGAGTTTAAGCATGATTGAAATCACATGAGGTTTCTTCCTGGGGTGTTTCAATCCACATTTTGGTGTTACTCTTTGATTAATGCAATTTCAAAGTCTCCCATACTGTCTGATGAACCACTGCAACATGTGCCACTGGAGTGCTACCAGTCAAGATAAATCAAAAAGAATCGAATATATCGGGTGCGACATCAACGTTAGAGAAGACCTTCAGGGTATTTTGAGGCAAAATCAGAAGAGGAACAAAGACAATTATTCTGTTAATAGTGTGTAGCGTGAATCATAAGATATGGGAAAAAACGATGTTAGGCATCAATTAACAATGTGCTAGTGCCAAGTGACAGCACGTCGAAGCAAGTCTGAACAGAAGTTGGAATCTCAATAAACCTCCAGAGTCTCTCTCGGCACTGACTGGATGTCGGTAACTCACGGCTTTTATTAGTCCCCATTCAGATGTGCTCGGTTGTTCCCTGCTGGAATGGTGACAACTGCGAACGCATGTGAAATTTACACACCATGTACATTGGCAAATGTATAATATGTGGGAAGACTGTACTACGTAATGATGAAAAGGCTCTACACCTGCTGAGTGCTACAGAATAATATTAAAATGATATGAAAATACATATCAGATGTATAGTTTTGTTCGAGAAAGTTCACCTCCTCTTTTCACCGGTGCTACGCCACTGTTTATTTGAATCAGTATATTTGTTGTTCACCATAATGCACAAGGGTAGTTCTCAAGCCGTGAGATAAGAAGGTGAGTCAAATCTGATTGTTGCTTAAGTCACGTGTTCTGATCTAGACGGGCTACATTGTCTTATTTCACAGTTTGTGGGTTAGTAGCAGGCAGCAACCTTCAGTTCTGCTGATTGTACTTGCATTATATCTACTGGCCAGCAGGGGGCGACTCCTCCGGTAGCAAAAAGAAGTCTGACTGTATGGAAGTCTATGAGAAAGTGACTCTACTTCTCTCTTGATTTATCCCCTCAGTAAATTCAATTCTATTCAGTTTATCTTGTATAAAAAATCAGAAATTACAAATTTGCCTCAGAGGGCTTTACAATCTGGAAATACGACATCCCTGACCTTTGACCTCACAACGGATAGAAAAAACCTTTTCAGGGGAAAAAAGTGAAGGATCCCTCTCCCCGGATGGACAGAAGCAATAGATGTCATGTGTACAGATGAACAGCGTTACAGAGTTACAACACATTCAATTCAATTCAATTCAATTCAGTTTATTTTGTATAGCCCAATACCACAAATTACAAATTTGCCTCAGAGGGCTTTACAATCTGTACACATACGACATCCCTGACCTTTGACCTCACATCGGATCAGGAAAAACTCCCCAAAAATAACCTTTTTACAATGAATATGTAAACATTGTAAACATGAGTTTATGGTCTCAATCTCTAGTTTCAAGTCTTCTTCAATACAGCGTGATGTTCATTTAGTAAATTATGGTCATTTAGAGTAAAACAGACCATAGAATACGGTGTGTCTACGTCACTCCTCCAGAGGCCAAATATGGTCTTTTCCGTTCATTGGTGGCAAAAAGCCAAGATGGCTGGCGATTGCCGTAATCCAAGATGGCGACGGCCAAATCCCCAAACTCAAGGCTTCAAATGGGTAGTTTACAAACCAATGGGAAACGTCATGATGACTACCTCTTATATACAGTTTGATTGGTAGGCACTCCAGATACCCAAATGTATGTGCACAAGTACTGAAAAAGGTTTTCACCATCTGTCCCGTGTATAGGGGTTATTGCGTCATTAAATGTGTACTCTCTTGCAGGTGGCTCATTGTTTTTTTATTGAATATACATAGAAGACTGATTTTAAGTATACTAATACATTTAGAACACAAATGCAGTTATAGCTTTTTGACATTGCCAGGTCATAAGAAATGTAATTTCAGAAGAATTAAACACCAACAGAACACAACAGACAAAAGAGTAGAGCAGAGGGAACATTTAAGCCAGTATTATGCAATCACACTCACACAAGAGATGGTGCACAGTCAAGGAATTAGTCCCTCAAATTTATTTATTCATTTCTTTCAAAGAGGCAATTTAACGCATGACTTAATCCATCTTTGTGATGTCGCTGAAACGCCTGCTGCCCTGCGTGACACGAGCTGCATATTTGGGCTACAGATAAATAACCAGAGCCAGAAATATTGGATCGCTGCGAAACAGACAAGAGGAGCAGGAGAGGGAGGAGGAGGAGGAGGAGGAGGAGGGCCGCAGATGCTAAGCCTGGCAATCTCTTTTTCAATCTGCAGCCGTATATTGGCCACTTTAAAGACAGACACGTTTTATTCGCACATGACCCACGTGTGAGCAGAAATATAAGTGAGTTTGAAACTCTGCAGAGAAGGGGAGAGGTTTTCTTGCGGCTGCTCGACCTGCACTGATCCACTGAAGGCGTCAGATAGGCCAGACGGGCCAGAATCAGAGGAATGTTCATATCTTATCAGGCCCCGTTGTCAGCGGCGCCCAGTGGCTCGGCTCGCTGTAATGGCCTGCGAGGACAACTTAGCTGGAAGGAGATTGGCTTGCTGCGACGCCCACTGAGCGCGAGAAGACACTCGCTTCACACAGATTGTAGCGTCCACTGGTGAGCGTAGCATCTGCGGGGTATTACATGAAGGTTAAATAAAGAACAGATGGTACACAGAAGTCTTCCTGCGCGGTTCAGTGGCACAAATATTGTCGCGTTTTGCATGCAAATAGGATTACATTATTCTGATGACAGAAATGTGGCTAATAATCGCAGTTTAGGGGAGTGCAACAAAATCACAGCAACACACCAAATCTTTTCATTTGTCCTAATCACCATAAAGACAATTTCTAGGCTCGTATAGATGATGACAGAGGTGATGATGATGGTAATGATGATGGCTCTGATTGGAGTGATAAAATATTTCATGCTGGCTTGTCTGCACATTCATTTAATCTTCCTCCTCCTCCTCCTCCTCCTCCTGTTGATCTGGGCCCAGCCAAAAGACAGATCTGATGTAGGAACAGTAGCAGCAGCTGCAACATTAAGTGAACACCGGCGGGTTTACGAGCCTTCCCAAATTAAAACTCCCCGCCGCCTCTGTTTACCGGCGCAGGGCGGGAGGGAGAGCACTGTTTTGTAAAAGTTTTGTCTGAACATCCTTCCGATTAATGGGGCAAATTAAATCTTTGTACACTTCCTCCTCGTCGGTTACAGCCCGCATCAGGACACCGTTCGGCTGCTCAGGTGACCCAGATACGAGCAGAGACCGCCTCGTGAATTAACTCCAGCACCATCTGCGGGGACAGAGCCAGGGTTTTTATGAGCGCATGTGTGGGGAAAAGGCTCGTTATTTCTTGTGATATCTCCGTTTTTACTAGACCTCCAGGAAGGAGCTGTAAAATGTTCATTGCTTTTCATTTGTAGATTTTTGGAGAAATAACCCAAATAAAAGAGGCTAACAAAAGTAGTTATCTGACTCTTTGGATTCACGCAGCTTCTCGTCTGTGAGTTCGTAGTTTTATACGAGAGTTTTACTTGTTTTTACTTCTCGTTGCAATGCAATACTGCATAGTCACATTGCACATAGAAATGACACGCATCGCAAATTACAACAATGATTATAAAAAACAAGATTTAAAATCTGGAATGACTCTCACATGAAAAATGTTATTAGTCATGCCCTAGAAAGCACTAAATCCTTTGGGATTTGGCATATTTTTTCAAATATGATATAATGTCCTAATAATAATGATGCTAATGCCCTCATTATGCTCTTAATCATCTGCTTATGATGTGCTATAATCCCCTTTCACCTCAAGCCAAATGTTGCTGATGTGCTCATTAGTTCGTTGCTTAATTCGACCTGCAAGACCAGACAGAATGAGGATCCATCAACTAAAGTGACTGTATTAATAACTGATTTATCTGCTGTGATTGATATATTTCTGCGTCTCAAGGACCGGAGCAGTAGACAGCTCGTTTCAGCTTTCTATTTCTCACATCCTGGATGAGTTCCCAAGCTCTTTGTCATTGCTGCAGCCTTTGGTGGAAACCTCCACCCCAGCACCGTCTTCCCAGCGGAGCAGTAAAGTCAGCGGTGAGGAATGCACGCGGCAGCCCGGTTGCTTCCCTCCTATCTGCACAGTAAAGATTTAATGCGATGTGAACAATGCCATCCATCCATTTCAGGCAGCTGAGGAGCAGGCAGATTTGCAAGCAGCTCCGTCTGAGCCTCGGCTCTCCGAAGAGACCGGAAGCTACGGCTACAAACACACTTTCATCTCGGCGTCATGGCGCACGAGACAACACAGAGGCTTCACAAAAGCAGCGCTCCACGTGCAGTGTAACCTGATTTAATGTCGCTCGTGGCACATCGCCACCGGCCTCCTCTCAAACGGTGTCCCAATTGGACCAGGCGCGTGTTTCCATCCATAAAGACGGGGTGGAAACACACAACAGCGAGTCTAAACGCGTCGGTATCTGCTGTAGCTGTGGAGTGAAAACAAGAGAACATTGTATTTTCACAGAAAAGTTTGAGGCAATTTCTTGTAACCGGCAGCCCAGGACATGACCTCAGGGGTTCTGCAGTGAATTGTAATATCTCAGCTCCCTCTGCATCCCATCTGCTGCGTGTCCCTGAAAAGACACTCTGATGTTCATTTTTGGATCACAGACTTGCATTTGGCTCCACGCAAGGAGAATATCACAGGAATCACAACACACTGGCTCCACCAACTTTTTTCCGCTCGTGTGGTCGGGTGGATTGATTGTGTTCCTCGTAGCAACAATGCTTTCATGACTCTCCAAAGACTCATGGAAGGTTGTGATATATATTTCCTTCCACTAATGTCTCCCTCGACTGTCTAAACGTCAACGGAAGAGAGAGGATGAGGTAAGAAATACACTGAAGCACTTCCACAGGCACAGTTATGTGTCCCAAACCCTCTCCAGTTGTATTAACAGCCGCCACAGTTCAGTAACAGCGATGGGCTAAGTAAGCAGTTCTTAGAGTCGGCTGATTGCCTGTCGATCAATTCCGCTTCAGTGTGGGGGAGGTGGCTCTACTGCCCAGGGGAAGGTGGTGTTTATGAAAATGTACGGAAGAGCGTCTCCTTGTCGGGATGTGCTTTTATTTGTCAGCTGCTAAAAGGAGAACTTTGAAACCCCATTAAAATGCAAAATATAGACATACGGCGAGTCGTGAGAGAGGGTCAAGGGGAAAGCATTAGTGATGAATGTAAAAACATTCTCCTGCGGTCCTCATCCATCATGCTCCACAAAGAGGGGATTCTCTCAATGTATTCATTGCAAAAGCTGTCGGGCAGCCGGGTGAGCTGCACCGGGCCCAACAAAAGCAGGAGGCGGTACACAAAACAAGACAGAACCAGAATGTGGAGTAATACAGCACCGGAGTCTTCCACCAACCAGCAGGCTGCCTGCTCAGTCCACATCATCCCTCTAATGCACATTCCTCGTCTGTCAGACATTCCCAAAGTCCTGATGCTGTCTCTGTGTGCATCTGTTTGAATACATTGACATCTATTTGTGTTGTTGATGTTGTGTGTTGCACACTGTTACAACAGGGATATTTATAAATCACAGGGGACCTCAAGTGTGAATATTAATGATGAAGAGCACACCAAAGCTTTATTCTGCACGTAGCCTCAGTAGCCGTGTCTAGCTGACCAATACATCCAGTTCAACTCTGGAGCTATTCAAAACTATGTCTGAATGCAGGAGTGTGTTTTTGCCAGGAGAAATAGAACATAACCTATATTACCTACATAACCCCATTCAAACCCGTCTGTGGGCAGGATTGGTCAGAGCGGCAGCCATTCTTATGTGTACCTTGGAAGTGGAAGAGTTTCTGAGCACCAGGGTCAAGAGAACCTCTCATTTTACTGCAGCTGGGTCTGGCAAGTCTGCTACGCTCAAACCTGGTCTCTGGTTTCTTCCGTGCCTCCCTTCCCTCTATAGTGGGTCCCAGCAACACAGCCTGGGCCTCAGCAGCGGCACGTCAGTGTTGGCTCCCAGCGGGGAGGAACGAGCCCACCGGAACTTCTGACTGCAGCTCTGCAGCGGCAGCAAAGCTGGATCTGGGTCTGTCCATGGTGGGCTGGTCTCTGCTGGTCTGTTGCTGGAGTCAGGGCTGGAGGAGTTTCTATATAGAAAATAGACAATCTTCTCGCTAATGTCCTTGTTTACTTACGTAAGTCACATAGAGGCATCACATAGAGAGCACCAGTATAATTTGAGACTCTTTCATAACCAGTTAAAAGTTCTTCCACATTATCCTCTTTCACAATTGAATGCCAGTGAAAGTTTTGGATGTTGACAATTTACAGTTTAGTTTTCCAGTGGTTAGCTCGATAAAGCAAACAGTGTGCTTGACAATGTGCACGACAGCATGTAAACACAATATCTGCTGCATAATTACAGCACAATATACTCTGATAATGTGCAAACACATCGACCTCGTGTTGAAGGGGCGGGGGGGCTATCAAGGGGTGAAAACAGGCCATACCCAACAGCACAGTAAATATATTGCTACTCTGATGGGACCGCCTCACAGCGTGATGCAGAACTAAAGCAGCTTTAGCACCAATGCCGCGGGGATGGGGTGACGATGGATGTGTGTATCGTGTTGAGACACCTACAACGTATTAGCTGCTCTGCACTGGCTCCCTGTAAAATCAAGAATCACATTTAAAATTCTTCTCCTCACCTACAAAGCCTTGATTGGTGATGCACCATCATATCTTAAGGAGCTTGTAGTACCATATTGCCCCACTAGAGCGCTGCGCTTACTAAATGCGGGGCTACTTGTGGTTCCTAGAGTCCTAAAAAGTAGGATGGGAGCCAGAGCCTTCAGTTATCAAGCTCCTCTTTTATGGAACCAGCTTCCACTTTCAGTCCGGGAGGCAGACACAGTCACCTCATTCAAGAATAGACTTAAGACTTTCCTGTTTGATAGTGCTTATAGTTAGGGCTGAATCAGGTTTGCCCTGGTCCAGCCCCTAGATATGCTGCTATAGGCTTATAGGCTGCTGGGGGATGTTTTAGGATACACTGAGCACCTATCTCCTCTTCTCTCTCTCCTTATGGATGAATTTACATCTCTCCATTGCACATTACTAACTCTACTTCCTCCCCGGTGTCTTTGTGCCGTCTTGCCTCATAGCGTCCATTGGACCTGGCTGTGTCTGAAGCTGGTCCTGGGTCCTGGGTCCTGATTCCTTGCCCCTGCTTCCTGCATCCAGACCCTGGCCTGGCCTCCTTCCTCCTGCCTCCGTGGCCCTGCCTCCTGCCATGGACCTGCTGATGCCCCCCCCTCTCCCTCTCTTCCTCCTTCTGTTTCATGGATTGTGGAGGTCTGGATCATGGTCCATTATACGACAGGGATGTCGTATGTGTACAGATTCTGAGGCAAATTTGTGATTTTGGGCTATACAAAATAAACTGAATTTCACGAGACTTGGGACAGCTGGAGATGTGTTTGGTTTTCAGCTCAAACATATGAAGACTGTAGTGGCGCCTAAATACTGTTCTTGAGCTCTTTCACAAAGAAAAAAAAAAATATTCTGACATGTCACTCTGTAATAGTGTGATTTGAACCCCCGCTGATAATATGACTCGACTTTGCTGCAGTGCCCCCTGAAAACCTGAAAACTGCCAGATTATTCACTATTTCTAAGAGGATTCAGATTTGTCAGTTTATTAAACAGCAGCTGCAGGAACCCATATTACATTGGCTGTTATGGATTTATGATACTGGGAGTATTATACTTACCCCCCCATGTATGATTATGTCACACTTGGCAGCGCACAATTGAATGCAGCTCACTTGCTGTTTGTATGTTGATTTAAAGGAGAAAGGCTTATCTCTGTGTGAAGGGTGTCCACATCCTCTCTCCCTACCTCTACCCTCTCCCTTTCTTCTCTAATCTCTCTCTCTCTCTTCTTTTCTCCCGTCTCTCTCTCTCTCTTCCTCATTCCCTCCTTTCTCTCTCTCCCTCTCCCTCCTTTCTCTCTATCTCTCTCTCTCTCCCTCTTCTCCCTCTCTCTCTCTTCTTCTCCCTCATTCCCTCTTTCTATTCTCTCTCTCTCTCTTCCCTTTCTCCCCTTTCTCTCTATCTCTCTCTCTTCTCCCTCTCCTCTCTCTCTCTCCCTCTCTAATCTCTCTCTCTCTCCCTCTCTATCCTCCTCTCTCTCTCCCTCTCTCTCTCTCTCTCTCCCTCTCTCTTAAACCTCAGAGGACCTCTGTTCCAATCAGAGACCGGAGCGAGAGCTGGATCCTAAAGCCCCAACCTGACCGGACCCTCAATACAATCACACCTCACCAGGGGGCCGCTGCCATAACCCCCCCCCCCCCCCCCCCCCCCCCCCCCCCCCCCCCCCCCCCCCCCCCCCCCCCCCCCCCCCCCCCCCCCCCCCCCCCCCCCCCCCCCCCCCCCCCCCCCCCCCCCCCCCCCCCCCCCCCCCCCCCCCCCCCCCCCCCCCCCCCCCCCCCCCCCCCCCCCCCCCCCCCCCCCCCCCCCCCCCCCCCCCCCCCCCCCCCCCCCCCCCCCCCCCCCCCCCCCCCCCCCCCCCCCCCCCCCCCCCCCCCCCCCCCCCCCCCCCCCCCCCCCCCCCCCCCCCCCCCTTTACTGCCGTCTCTCTGCAATGTCGGCAGATCCCAAAGCAGTTCAGTCATAAACGAAGTTTGTGTTTTGAGAACCCCTGTAGGAGTCGAGATTACAGTAAAGACAACATCAAAAAACGAAGTCAGGTGGCACAGCTGATTCCAAACACACACACACACTTACACACACACACACACACACACACACACTTACGCGCACACACACACACACACACCTACACACACACTGACACACTCCCTCCAGTCCTCGTCAGCCACACAGCTGTGTGATTTTGATAAAATACTTGGCACGACCCCGTGGCTGACCTTTCCATCCGTGCTCAACTCGTCTGCTCAACCCACGGCACGTATCCAGGCAACGCTGCCTCTGATGAGATCTGAGGTCTGGCCATTGAGTTTCTCACAAGCTTAGAGATGTGGGGAATGTGTGTGTGTGTGTGTGTGTGTGTGTGTGTGTACATCACTGACGTTTCTGTATTGGTAATTATGGAAGGTGTCTGCTGGGGATCAAGGCCCTTTGAGGCTCCAGCAAACTGCCTAACCAGGCCCAAAGGATTTTTTAGCTCCTGTCCTTATCAGATGCGACTGACCCTTCAGCACATTCTAGTTACGTTTTGTTTTGCTTTAAATGAATCCCGGTGTATCATTTAGTTTCTTTGATGTTGTAAAAACAGGCTGATTGTCCAGATGAGTTCATGAGTGCATCCCTTTTCTTTCCAGCTGAACTTTTACTCCACTGATACTCGTGCCAAGTTTTCTTTTACAACAACCCCGCCCTCTCATCATCTCTACATTTTTAAGAGCTTAACAGTTATCCAACTTGCTGAAGAAGGCAATGGATTAGGAGAAGATGGCATGAGGGACAATCAGAAGAAAAAGATGGAGATTCAGACATTCAGACGAGGGAGATGATTCCCCTTCAATTATAATACCTCCAAGAAATACATATACACTGACTAAAATGAATTAAGATAAATGTCAATGTTTGGAGGCATTAAACTTCTTTAGCACCAGAATATTACATCCATATTAAAACAGGAGGACATTTGAGACAGCAGCCTGTGGGAATTTGTTTTATTCATGACTTTGCTTTTATAAATTATTTCGCTACATCACACAAAAAGTCCGACGCCATAAAGGAGACGTGACACGATGGGGGGCCGGATCTCCACAGTCATCTCCAGTAGACGATAACAGGCCGTGACAGTGTGTTGGTGGGCGATCGGGTCGTGATATGCGGCCCGCCGTGTGGGACGTGCTGTTGTGACACTTTGGGGGGACACAGTCATCTCCACCTGCTGATGACTGTGACTGCAGAGTTTGTGTCCACATTACACTAGAGGTTTATTCATATTCCTTGGAGATGGAAATGCAATCAAGTCATCCGCAGTGAAAACATCACAACCCATCATTTCTTTTAATGGCCTTGATTGCAAATTTGAAACAAAGCAGCTCAGAATACAGACATGAAAATCACCTCTGTATTGTTTTTGCCGTCACGACAGCTTCTTTTTATATTCAGTGCCTTTATAATGCATCAGTTAACACACTGCTGTATTTACTATTCACACTGACACTGCTGCTGCTGTGGAGATATCAGAGCCATAACTAAATCCCACGGATTGTATTTGCAATTAGCACTTGACTGCAGATCATATTTACAGCTAACCCGATATGCAGTGAATGCAGCATAAAGCTGGCAAGATATTTCTTACTCAATTTCACCCTGTTTGTGGCTTTTTCAGGTCTACTTCTTCTGTATGACTAAATATGGGTACACTTTGACCACTTGGGGGCAGCAAAGCCACCTGTAAAGACGACGCTGACATATTGTCTCTATAAAAAAACTAAAGACCACCAATTACCATCATTAGCTATTAAAATGTTTTTTGTTCTTGTTCTTTATAAGGTACGCCAAATAAATTATGTTCATGCATCATGACTTAAGAAATAATCCAAATCCTTTTAGTGTGAGTGTGTGTGAAAACCGCGAGTGAGTGTGTACAGTATGTGTACATGTCCACGTGTTGAAAGCCAGTAGAGGCTCATGTGATCACACAGTTATTGATGCAATATTACAGAAAAAAGGACACTTGGACGATGTTCAAATGTACAGACATTAGGACACTGAGAAAAGTACAGTGCGCTACAACCGTTTATTGAAGTGGGAGTGTTTGAAAAGAGGAAGAGAGGAAAAGAGGAAAGGGTATTGAGAATAATTAATTATGATAACGAAAAGTAGTAACAATGAAAACAAATAATGTGGCATGGGTAATGGGTATTTTATGCAAGGTGGTTACATAATGATATTATATATGAATATGTTGGTTTATGTTCCCGACTGAGAGGGATGAGAATAGAAACAGAACCAGAAGCCGACAGAGGGGAGACCAAAGAAGAGGCAAAAAGAGAGACGAGAGAAAAGACTAAGAGAAGAAAAGACACAGAAGAGGAGACAGGAAGTCAAAATAATAAAGGTGTGTGAGAGGGAGAGACAGAGAGCATTCGATTGGTTTCCTTCACAGAAGCCTCCTGATGTTTAAAGAAAGTAATGCCGCTTTGGTTTCATGTAAATATATGTGTGTCTACTGTGTTTACTTCACGTCAGCTGATGTCATTCACACACTCTGCAACCAAGGAGAATAAAAGAGAAGGACGGCTCATTACGTCATCGTGCCAGACGTCGGACTTTTAGTTCGGCCCACATTGAGGTGAACAGCATTGTCGTCTCCTCTTTGATATCCTTTTCATCATTTAATAACCTTGGATGTCAGAATCAACTGTGCTTTCCTCAGATGGCTTTCATGTTTAGAATAAATCTCCTAGGTTTATACACCCCTTTATGAATCTGGAGCTTTATTACTTCCTGGACCATATTACTAATGTGACTTTTTTTTAGCCTTTTGTTTTGTTTAGCCAATGTTAGCCAGCAATATCTCTGTTGAGATACAATGTTGCTTAGTGAATATTGATTTATGTGCGGACACCGCAGGGTCCCTATAACGTTTAAAGTCACTGTTATTTCCAGACAGGTAGCAGCAGTGTAGGTGAGTGATAGCACATGCTATGGCATTTTGGTCACGACTAAATCAGCGCTGATGGCTTCCTCTTTCTCAGGTACTGACAGACCTGAAGTAAATGGTTGAAACGATGTTTGGTTAGAAGGGTAAGAAGTTAGACTTTACTCCTACACCATTCAATGAATTTAAAACATTACACAAGTATTTATAAGAGGACGTTAACAAAACAGGACAGCAACGTTGACGCTGGATGTGTAAATTGTTACAGGCAACCCTTTTCACATAACGCATTGTCAGTTAATTTCCATTGCTAATATAAAAACATAGTTTAAAAACTAATTAAAAACACTCCTTGTAAGACCTGGCACACCTGAATCCCAAACATTGTATTATTTCTGCTCTGGCTGGCCTCCATCTTGAATAAGCGGGCTCGTGCACAAGGAGCTCACTCATGAACTTATTTTTGGCATACCCCCTAGTTTTGGAAACTAACCCCAAACTTAAGCTCCTCAAACGTGGAGGATACTGGTCCTAGTAAGTGGCCATCATTTATGCCCATTCAATGAATGCCAGATCATAACAGTAGTTTGTAAATTAGGAGTATCACAGACCTTAATTTCCTGTACAATGATAATGTGTACTGTACTGTTATGCATTATGCATACATTCTTGGGTTTGGCCAACACATTGACTCTGAATGCAAAAGGCTTTGCCCGATCTGGTTTTCAAATGCCAATCAAGATTAAAAGTCCATCATGCTGGAAGGAAGCCAGAGGAACCGTGTCTGAGACTTTTCACTTGATTCCATGGAAAGAATCTCCATGATGCTGAGATAGCTGAACACTGAGCACACCCTCAATACTGGGGCAATCGTTGGAGGCAGTTGAGGTGACTGTTTACCCCAGAAAATAAAAAAACTGGACAACTAAATGAGTAGATTTATGTCCAGCGTCAATGCTTAGTTGCAATGCAAGAAGTTGAATGACTTTTATGTTGCTGGGCAGAAAGTAAAGTATAAAGTAAGTTATGGTTGGATATGAGATGAGCGGGTAGCACCAACATGCTCTCATCCCAACATAGCGGCACTTCGTCAGGACCCATGGCGCAACTTTTGTACCACTGAGGTCACAGTCACAAATGTAAGCCAATAGGATCAAGATATCCTCTTGTAAACCCACATTAGCCAACCGGAGTCAGCGAAGAAGAAGAGGGCTGACCAACTTCTTTTGGCTACTGTGCGCGCACACGGAGTCGGATTTGTCAAATGATTCGACTAGCCAATGAAAAGACGAAAACAAGGAAGTGCCATGTTGGGATGCCAGATAAGTGAATAAACCCGCAATTTCACTGCGTAATGACACAATAAAGTGTTGATGCTTCAGTTCCTTTGTGTCAGCAATAGTGAATGTGTATATGATACCTCTGTTTCACCTTTCATTAGGGCCTAAAATGGAGTCTCCAAATGGCCTTTATTGGAAAACGCCTAAACATACCCTTAGTAAAACATGTGTAAAATCTTCATTTTCTGTAAAATTATAATCTACTTTTTACTTGGACTAGGTAAGGCTTTATGCTATGCTCCCATTGTGTTTTCCAGATCACAAGTCACAGCTATAATCATCTGCAGGCATCTGTTTCACTAAAATATTTAGGCGAAAATAGAAAATCTTCTACTTATGTGTGTGCCAACTTATATTACTCAGCAGCACTTAAAGTGATTCTGACTGTTGAAGGGAAACACTTCAGTGTTACCTTTCAAAAGAAACCAAAACCTGCATTTACTCCAAATGGTTCTCCGACAGCTTTCAATTTACTTTGGGTACGTCTGGATAGGCGTTTTTCGTGAATTTTACAGGAACGCTAAGAGGTTAAGGAAACACAACTACTTAGTTAGGTTAAGGAAACACAACTACTTAGACAGGTTAAGGAAACACAACTACTTAGTTAGGTTAAGGAAACACAACTACTTGAATAGGTTAAGAAAACACAAATACTTAGTTAGGTTAAGGAAACACAACTACTTAGTTAGGTTAAGGAAACACAACTACTTGATCCGATGTGAGGTCCTGGGACAGGGATGTCATATGTGTACAGATTGTAAAGCCCTCTCAGGCAAATTTGTAATTTGTGATATTGGAGCTATATAAAATAAACTGAATTGAATTGAATGTGTTCAATGTGGTAAACCCCATTTAAACTGAAATTCCCTCTTCTAGTTCAAACTACACGTCTGTGATCTGCCACAGTTCTCATCCTCATCAACCGGCTTTTAACGCCGGTCTCCTTATTTCCCAGTTGAATTATGAAACCAAATGAGAGTCAGAGGACTCCTCATCTAAATTCTCTCCTCTTAAATGGCAGCAGCCCGATGCACGACTAGAGCGACTTAGAAAACCATGATCAGTGCTGGTCCTCTTGAAGCCACTCAGACACTTCTCCGTGTTCCACCATTTGCTGACCCTGAATCCCTCAAAGTCAAATTTCCACTTAGAAGTGCTATCAGGGTATTTGACACAGCTTCAAAAATGTTTTTGCCGCAGCTTCCTCTGTGAAATGATCCTGCTCTGGGTTTCGGGCCCTGCCATCGCAGAGACCCTCTGCAGGGCACTGGTTTACAGGAAGGAGTGACACCATCACTTTGCAGAGCAACTGACACAATCAGCACCTACATAAATCATATCAGCACAGCCAGGCCCCCAGGCGCCTGCTGAGTTGACAGTTTCATGGCTCACCTCCAGAATGCGAGCTGTCAATCAGCAGTGACAGACTGCAGAGAGCAGGTACTCTACACTGTCACACTGATAGCTCGGGCTGTGGGGATTCTGCTCAAAACGGTGAAAGCTGTAATGATTTAACAGATTAGCTGCTTAAACCTGCAATCAGACCAAAATGAGAAGCGCACGTCTTTTACTTGGTGGAGCATCACACGACTTCAAACCCTATTTTTATCTTCATTTTCATTTTAATCTCTCTTTTTTTTTTTTTTTTTTTACAACAACAGCAACCGAATGTGTCTACATTCTGTAATCACCTCCACCCGTGTGTGATTGTTTTCCTCATGCTACACTTCCACGGCCACGCTCCTTAATTCATCCCCCACTCTCCACATATGATATCGTTTTTTGAGGGTGTTTTGTTGTGTAGCAACTTGAATCTACCCTGTTTTACAAAGACTATAAAACAACCTCGTGCAGGCCTTCCTTCTCTGCTCAGGAAGACATTACTCCGTTTCATTTTGACTTTAATGATAGTTGTTTGCTGCTATATAAATGCTCTTAATTCTGTATATTGCATCTTTAATAGATCGTAACCTTACATTTAATATTGGAGTAGCTATATTTCTTTGATACTCAGATTGTGGAGGTCATACTTCACCTTAAACCCACTTCATCTCTTGGGCTCTGGTCATTTGCAGGAAAGCCCAGAAAGTTCAGTAGAGAGGATGATGTGGTGGAGGCGGACTTGAAAACACTCGGCCTGCGCACATATTCATCCCCACGTGGGCTCTGCCTGCTGCTCCGAGTGACTAACTGACAATCCTCAGCACCCACTGGAACGACACTTTCATGACTCACTTTCAGGCACTCGGCAACTGTGAAACTGGGCCAAATTCAAGAAGATGTTTGTTGAATCACCATCGATTTTAGTCTTTTTCCCTTTCTGTACCTTGGTTTTAATAAGCTGCTCAACCACCTATTTCACACTGCTGATTGGTTCTGCCTTCCTTGTTTAGTCGTGAGTGGATTGCTATTTATAGACCAGACACATGCACCATCTTCTTGGAAGAGGCCACGATGAATAGG
Source organism: Cyclopterus lumpus (assembly GCF_009769545.1). Taxonomy (NCBI): domain Eukaryota; kingdom Metazoa; phylum Chordata; class Actinopteri; order Perciformes; family Cyclopteridae; genus Cyclopterus; species Cyclopterus lumpus. The sequence goes on from NC_046989.1 coordinate 19,162,396, forward strand.
ATGTTGGATTTACTTTGATCTGTCCATGTGCGTAAACCTTAGCAACAATCAAGTTTAACTTTCAGAATTTTTTGTGCAGGACGTATTCATTATTATTTTTACTTAAGTAACCACAAAGTAGAAACACTCTTTAGAAGCAAGTCTCGCATTCAAAATGAAAAGTACAGAAGAATGAGCAATACAATTTACTGAAAATGTCAAAAGTAAAAGTGCTCTTTAGGCAGCGTTATTACTTATTTATTGACATGCATGACACGTTGGTCAAAGGGGGGTTAGTCTTCATTTTTTTTAACTGTTTAATTTAATATAAAAAACACATTTTCTGTGTAAAATCATATTCTGAAAAGCAACCAGTGACTACACAACTATACATATATATATATATATGTATATATATATATATAAAATATATAAAATGTACAATATTTAATTTAATTGACATTTTATTGAAATACGATGGAGACAAAGTATGAAGTAGAATAAATGCTGTAAATATAAATATGCTTTTAAGCACAAGTTCCTGAATGGGTGGATGCCCTTCATCATTTCCATCAGTGTGAAAATGACCTGAAGACAATCATAGTGCTCCAATATTATGCTGTTTTACACAGACTTAATAACCAAATAAAAGATGTCATGGATGCAAGCCAAGGCAATCAACGAGACTATACACACATCACAAGGCTAATACCGTTGACACACGCACACACACACGCACACACGCACACACGCACACACGCGCACACACACACACACACGCACACACACACACACACACGCACACACGCGCACACACACACACACACGCACACACACACACACGCATACACGCGCACACATGCACACACACACACACACGCGCACACACACGCGCACACACACGCGCACACACACACGCACACACAGACGCACACACACGCACACACACACACACGCACACACACGCTCACACACACACACGCACACACGCACACACACGCACACACACGCACACACACACACACACGCACATGTCAACATAGAATTGTTCCACTCTCCAGCAGTAAGAGAGGTGTAAGCAGCTCGTTCACGTCCAATCAGCAGCCAACACAAGCCAGCGCATCAACTGGAGTGACACTTTGCGCCACTCCTACGAGAAGCTAGCCTGCCAATCAACTCGCTCACACAGGTAATGCATCTGTACACACGTGCACGCACACACACACACGCACACACACACACACACACACACACACACACACACACACACACACACACACACACACACACACACACACACACACACACAGACATTCTCTGCTGCCAATCCATTGTGACAGACAGGTCTGAAACACACTCCGTCACAGCGGAGATTACAAACGGAGTGAGGATGTGCTGAAACAATTGGGACAATTTCTTTGTCCTCAGCAGCATCCCGTGATGATTACAATGTTTTACAAAATGTCTGGGAGACGGAGAGAAACAGTCTGTTTTGCTGCTGCTGCAGCTCTGCCTGAGCATTGCTCACACACACCCTGTGGAGAAGGTTGTCAGCACACACACACACACAGAGCACACACACACACAGAGCATTATTCATGTTCAAGCACCCTTTGAGACATGTTCTCATTGCTAGAGACAATAGCTGGTTTTCCATCCAAGTCGTTCATGCAAATGCTGATGTAACAAATAAGAAAGGTAAAGGAAGGTCGAACGGGAACCATCATTAAAAAATGACAATTTGTTTGTTTCAGGTGTCATATTGTGGGGATATGCCTTAATGTTATTTTTGTCAGACCATTACTTCCCAAAAATGCTTCATGTACGATCAACCTAATTTATGTTCAATGTGAGGCTGTTCTACCGTTTCATCTTGACACAATTTACAATTCTTTTTTTCTTCTGATATTTCTACTCAGATCCCTGATTAATTTGTAACCTATTAAACTACAACTATACAGCGCTGAAAAAAGTCCCATTTTCTAGGTCCTTGGCAGACATATCAATTAAGGCCATTGCAAGTCTGTAGGGTGCAATGATGTTAAACTGGCCCTACAGGGCTGTCTTTAATTAACCACTGGAAAATCAGCTAGACTTAACGAGCTTGCTGGTGTAGAGACAGAGGAGCGCTACGTGATGACACACTATCGTCGACAGATATGCTGTTTAGACATGCAATGAAATACCGTTTCACATCACTGAGATGTCAACAGATGGCCATTTACATGAGCATTAGTAATATTATAAGGAGCAGCATAACATATTATTCTGGTATCAGACTCAAGAGCTCATCCCCGTCAGACAAAATACATTTCCTCATTTCATCAAATCATTTTTTTAATACCAGATCTAGAGAAAAAATTATATTTTTAATTGCAGCAAATCACCGCAAGTGTTCATTGCTTTACCAGTGATTGGTCCACTATCTCAGTAGGTATAACTGTAATACAGACCGCACCCGGCTCTGAACACAGAGGAGTCTGAGCCGGCTAGCAGCTAACAGGCAAACACCGACAGCAGTGCTGACAGAGAGAACAGTTTTAACCTGGAGGGGCACTGGAGGGGGGGCATTGCACTTGGTGAGGTCATCAATAAGGACCCATGGTGACAGGGGTCGGCAGTTACCTCTGTATGAGCGCTGTGCCGTGGCGCTTATCTACATGATTGACATTACAAGAATTGCTCTATTAGTATCGGTATTGATAGTGACATCATCATTTTTTAAACAATACAAAGCCCCATTGGTTCCCGTTTTACTGCCTACCAGCAAACCTTTCCAGGTTTTTCTATGCACAAATTGAATATGCCGACAAAAACAGGTGTATGGAAACATAGCTAATGGCTTCTCTAAGAACCATGAGATCTTTCCTCAAGCCTAGTTCGAATGTTTATTCTCAGAACTACTTACAGAAATTGTAGTATGACTAAAAAATATCCTGTGAGAGATTCTCAAGCCTATAACTGCATCTCACGGCCTGCGCATGCTATTCTGTCATCAACGTTTTTAAGCTATACTGAGGTTGCAATGCAGGGTTAAAACAAGCAATATAAGTTGCAGCAATGTCATGCTAAAAACACATAGAACATATATTACAATTAAATTAATATATATGTATGCTCTGATCTCAAGGTCCTATGCTCTGACCTCAGGGTTCTGTGCTCTGACCTCAGGGTTCTGTGCTCTGACCTCGAGGTTCTGTGCTCTGACATCAGGGTTCTCTGATCTCAGGGTTTTATGCTCTGACCTCAAGGTTCTCTGACCTCAGGGTTCTACGTTCTAATCTGAGGTTTATATGCTCTGATCTCAGGGTTCTATGCTCTGACCTCATGGTTCTGTGCTCTGATCTCAGGGATGTATGCTCTGACTTCAGGGTTCTCTGCTCTCAGGGTTCTCTGATTGTAGGGTCTCTGACCTCTGTGCTCTATGCTCTGACCTCAGGATTCTCTGACCTAAGGGCTCTATGCTCTGACCTTAGGGTGTATGTTCTTATCTCAGGGTTGTATGCTCTGACCGCAGGGTTCTGTGCTCTGACCTCAGGGTTCTCTGACCTAAGGGCCCTATGCTCTGACCTCAGGGTTGTATGTTCTAATCTCAGGGTTGTATGCTCTGACCTCAGGGTTCTGTGCTCTGATCTCATGGTTCTATGCTCTGACCTCAGGGTTCTCTGACCTCAGGGTTCTGTGCTCTGACCTCAGTGCTCTATGCTCTGACCTCGGGGTTCTGTGCTCTGAACTCAGTGCTCTATGCTCTGACCTCAGGGTTCTGTGCTCTGAACTCAGAGTTCTATGTCAATATGTTCAATACTAGTACAACAAATAATGACCCTGGTTTATAGTGGACATGAGTTCAGTACAAATGTAGTGGTATAGTAATGTGCAAAAGTAGCCTGGAGTGGTGCAGTGTGTGGGTTGAGATGGAGTGGAGGAGCCTCACTGTCACAGCCTGAAGAAAGGAGCTCTGCAGTCTGGTGGTACGGCAGCATACTTGTGTATCTCTTGGCTGAGAGCAGCAGGGGGAACAGGCTGTGACTTGGGGGGGGGGGTTTGGTCCCTTTTAGTATCCGTGGAGCTCTGTGCAGGCTCCTCACCTCCCCAGCATCACTGATGAGTACCAGTGTCTGTGGTTTCACCATCTGCAAAGACCTCCTGTCCTTGTCCGGGTTCCAGTCGGGTCGCTTTCTAATTACTCATATTTGTCTGAGTTTGGGCTCTTTTCAGCTGAACTCTAGTGAGGCAGTTGTATATTTAAAATTGATCATCATTATGCAGGTGTTTGAAATGGAAATGGAATACAGAGAGCAATTTCTTGTGGGGCAGGGTTTACTCACACAGTGCCATTTGTGACATACATATGACATACTATCCTGAAGGTCAAGTATGTTGCAGCTAATATACATAATTATTCATGAGGCATTTTATAAATCTGGTATGATTACACGCTAGAATGAAACATATGCTTGGACTACACTTCCAATGGAACTGTGATGCCCGACAATGCATCTTTTTGTAACTTTAAAGTGTCACAGAAAAGTCAAAGTACAAATTAATGCGGCAATCTCCCTATTTTGAAACAATCCCCTGGAGAATAAACACCATTAGCATAGTAAATATGCCGATGACAAAAGCTGCTCGCCCATTTGGATGAATATCCACCGCTGACCTTGTGACGGGACAACCGCCTCCTCGGCCACTTCTCCTCCCAACTCTGGCCTCTCTTTCTCTCTCCCCCTCTGTAAATGTGGCCTGAAAGGCAACATGGCCCAGGCTAACACCTATTTATTGCTTTGCCTCATGGCTTTGTAATTAAAGCTTGTGCTGCATCAGATGAAGATATGGAATTATAATTTTTTTCTGAGATGAGGAGATAGAAAAAAGCATGGTCTGGAGCTAATTTCTAAGCAAGGGGAGGAATTACACTGAGCCTAAATAAGTCTAAATACGTTTTCAGATATTTGGTTAGCTTGGGGTGTGCTTGATGTATCTGACCGGAAGGATTTTCCAAAGTCATTGTGAACAGGATTGCAATTTCTTTTTTTAAATGGTCCTTTAAAATGAATTATATTTCCCAGCTCATCTGTTACCTAAAGTTCCCTTTTGTTGGATGACTTTTTCACTCATTTTGGTCACATTTCAACTCTCCCTCTAGCTAGAACTGGGCCACTTCAGACACCATTAGCCTGCTAGTGGAAATGACATTACACGTACCCAGATGTTAATGAATGTCCTAAAGAGTCCACTGTACTCACACTTAATGAGAGGCCTTTCAGCCAGATATTAATGAATGTCTCAACTATATTTCCCCCATACAGCCATCACTGAGCCAGCTAATGAGTACCGTCAGCCACCAGCTTTGTGTTGTATCAGAATGGGTAACTTGTTGTGAATATCAGCACCAAAGAGGTGAGACACATTTCACTTGGAGTTGTACTTTGAATGTTCTTGACTGGCTCAGGTTCCCCCCTCCCTCTGGTACCATACCTGCCAGAGCACAGATGACGCCCCGAGCCGAGCCCATCCATCACAAAAGAGCAAACAACTGTACATTGTTGAAATATGAACACCTTTGATTTAATGCGTCTTTACTCCGTAGATTAATGTGATTATAGTTATTAAACCGGCAGGATAATGAGTTACGGAAATTCCAGCTCATGCAAGCTTCAGCAAACTGCCTATGAAACATCATTCATAATCATCTTCTTAGTATACAGATAGGATGGAGTCGTGCCCCCCCCGCGCTGCCGTACCAGATGGCTAATATTTGGCATGCAGCGATGGAGTGACAGGCGGTACTGTATATTAGAGCATATTGACATTAATATTGGCATGACTAATTGCAGGAAAACCTATGGCTAAAAAGGATAATCAACTCATATCATACATACATTAAAAGGATACTCAGAATACTCATTTCATATATTGAACAGGTCCATTCTTTTAGCTGAAGCCGGTATTATATGATCCACGGCGATTGGAGAAGAAAAGAAATCCCATTACTGGATTATGTCTTTGAAATGCCACTCATTCTTGACTGAACCATGAGAAGGGCTTGAAATGTACTCGCCAAGCGAGCAGGCAACCACCCAAACATATTCAAGTATTCCATTTATGACGATGGCAAGTCAGCCATCACGATCTTCACACGGAGGATGGCAGAATACACCATCACCATCACCGGTGTCCCGTTTGGCTGCTACATGGACCGTGATAAACACACACACACACACACACACACACACACACACACACACACCACACACACACACACACACACACACAGAGAGCTATCCCCAACACCCACTTATGTCACACCCACACAGGCCACAGATCCTTGGGGCTGTCCCGGTTCCTTCTTGTCTTGGACCACTTCTTGCTTTTGGAACTGCTGCGGCTGTATTGTGTGGTGTCTGCAGACCTTTTGTACAGTTCTGGTCCAACAGCGTCTCGTTGATGTGGGTGAACATGTAAAAGGTTATGCCAGGTTTCGCTTTCTTGAAAGACGTCACTTATTTGTGTCATTTAACTCCCATTAATTACGATGTGATAAAAAGAGGTGAAAAAAAACACAGTAAAACATTTCCAAAAATTCTTTATTATTGAGAAATTATTTTTTGGAGCGGAGCATCCCATTTAGTGATACCGTCACCAAAAAACACAAAAAACAAGATATTAGTTTATGCACATGAAACATACATGGCTGTAACAATAAGGCTGTAATGAATATTAAACTTCATGCTCAAGACATTGACATCTTCTAATTGACTTTTTTCAGTAATATTTAACTGATGTTGTACAGTTGTTATTTTTACCTCATGACCTGAAGCCTGGCACATTGCATGACTGGAAAGTTAGGGACCGCCCCTAAAGAGCTTCTCAGTGAGCTACTGCCACCTGCTTTGGGTCAAAAGACTCATTTCTAGTCACAGCTTCACTCTGGATGACTTAGCCAGGTGTTACACCAGTGGTACGGACTCACATATCTCTACAGCATTGCATGGATGGCAATCACATTGCCTTCCATGGATGGAAAGTACATTTGTGTTCCCTGGAGGAGGAGGTCTAACATCAAGTGAGCCTTGACTTTCCATCTAACACCACATTCAAGCAACACTGTCACATTGCATTAGTACTTTAGTGTGTGACTCAATACGTGTAAAGCTCTGGACATTCAGCTGTACTTTGTGTTTGGTGCTAATTGACACACATCTAGCATGCTGGTAGGCCAACAGGCTACTTTAGCATGGTGAGCATCATATATCTAGTAAATATAGTAAAAGTAAACTTTACTTTCATCCGGGCCTCTCTCCTTAATATACACAAGAAAAATAATGCGATATAGTCCAATTCTGCTTTGCACCATAACAACCCCTGTTTTATTTCCCCTTGTATTTCTAGCCAGACCAATAACAGCTGCACAGCCTTTATTTGTACTCGTGTCAGATTCATTCATTCTCTCATTTGAAGTTGGCGTCAAACTACAAACCATGTTTAGTTTTCCCCCTCCTGCTGCCCCGCCTTCTTTTCACTTCTGGTTCCAATGAATTTGTATTCGTTCTTCCCTTTTACAGTCAGTGACATCACATGAAAATAAACATTTGATTGACTTTCCAGGGTGTTTTGGTGTAGGCGGCTCCGCTATGAGGAACTACACCAGTATGGTTACACCTGCTGGTCCGACTTCAGCACATGTGGACAGTGTTTTAGTAGTCCCTGTCACTGCCTGAAGGGCCGACAACGACGACATGTATGAATGTAATCTCATCTGGAGAGTTGCTTCATCTGTTGTTTTTTTATCATTTCATTTCTATAATTACTTTTGAATAACCCATGGTTAAACAGTGCGGACCAGTTCTTGCTGAAAGAATAATTACAAGAACACGGCCAGCTGCTTTTCACAACTCCGAAAACGTTGGTGTAAATGTCCAAATATTCCTATGAAATGACCCCATCTTGGGAATCTAAAAGGTTACTTTCTCTCCTGAAAGAAATATTATAATTTCAGTACATATTTTTTAAAGCTTAAACACATTTGTTTTGTGGAAAGTAATGGATGATTAGGCAAATGTATTGCTCTAAAATGGAGGAAAGATTACAAAATAATGTGGAAGCGCTCTATATAAGGTCAATCTGATTAGTAGACCATTATTATATGGTGGTGATTTCTTGGTATATTGTTAGCATATCATGTACTGAGTGAGGAGTACAAGTGAACACAGTTGATGCAGCTGACAACCTCTGGTATGAATCAGACTCCAGATATATTTAGTGAAGTAAACAGATGCAGGTACAGATAGTAGCTTTGGAAACAATTTCTAGACAATAAAAATGTTCACATTCATACCATCAGACAACAAAATATTTCCCATTGTCTGAACAGTTCTGTTTCCTCACCTGCATAAAGACAGAAACATGCTTTTACTTGACATGCTTAAAAATAGATAAGTTCTTAAAGACAAAATAATAATTCTGAACATCACCAGCTGTGAAGAAAATGTGATGTGAGTGTACATGCAAATACTACTTCATTAGTTTCTTAGCTAAGCAGATTGAGGTGAGGGTACAATGCGTTATAATCGAATGGAAGACAGATGACGGTCTTATTTCCTTTGAGACTTTCCTGTTCACTGTCGTCTGTTATATTAAACCAAATCAATTATCCCGAAGCCAGCACGCTATAATAGGAAGCTGGGTGGGCATTTTTAAACAGGGTAGGCCGGCTGCTCAAATCCAAACACGCCGCCTGCGATTACAGTGATGAGGGCATTGAAATCCTGTAATTGAGACATGCAACATTATGATTGCAAACTGATTGAATATAATTAGCCGTGGCTTTTACTTTGTTTGCTTTCTTTAATTAAAAGATTTTTCTTTTCACTTCATCAGAGTACATTTTACATTAAGCGGTGAGAAGTACAAGTGAACACAGGGGCGACTGTGGGTCAGTGGTTAGCATGCCCGTCTTTCAATCAAGAGGTTGGCAGTTCAATCCCCGCCCTAGTTGTCCTTGAGCAAGACACTTAACCCTGCATTGCTACCCGTAGCTGTGTCTACGGTGTATAATGTAAAGTGTCTTTGAGTATCTTGAAAAGCACTATACTATATTATTATTATTATGTTTGAGGAGTGATTAGCCCGGTAAGGCCCACTAAAATAATTAATCCAATTGTACAAAAATGGTCTGAGGTTGCCAAGTGCACCCGCCCCCCCACACCCCTTATACTGCCTCAGTGAGTATATGCTGTAAATAACTTAATGTAGTCCATTTTTAATCCATAACTAACTAGAATAATGTTGCAGAGTTAACCTGCAAAAGTGAGTTATTTCCACTTCTCCGCTTTCAGTCATCATCATTTCTAACATCCTTCATAAGCAGGAGTGACACGAGCTCATCCAGGTTAATGCTTCTCTGACAGCTCCGTGATGAGCCGTACCATAAATAGAAGCTGTGGGAGCACCTTCACCAGTACGGAGTATACTCTTCTCTCCACTCGGCTACGGAGCCGTGTCTTGACACATGGCCACATTCTGCCCCGCTGTGAATATTAAGTCCAGCCTCCTCCAGTGTCTCTGTGGGTGTGAGGCCTCGTCCTTGCAGAGCGGAGTGCACTCCATCCCTGACAAAGGCTTCGCTTTTATCACCTGGTGCCGCGAAAGCCAAATGAGGGCTCGGCCATGTTCAGCCATTTATCATCTGCGATCAGCGAGCAGCCACGGGGGCAGAAATGACCTTGGTCTGCCCCCCCCCCCATTTGTTCTTAAAGTCGACTAGGCTTAGAGTCGCTGTGGTCCACTGTGTTCACTGTGGGGAAGACACACATCAACAGGGGGGCTTTGTTTAAATACAGCAGGGCTTGTTTCTGGGGCTTCTGTGTCCACACACATTGTATCTGCCATAAAACACCCGCTTCAAGGTCAACTACATGATGGTGATGAATGTGGTTAGAAGAGCGTTAAAGGGGGTGCTTATTTATTCTTCGTGCCGACATCCATTCCGTTTGCCAGCTGCAGTGCTCAGCTGAGAAATGTCTTTGACTTTTTGAGAAGTGTGTGTACAACAGAGAAAGTTATAAGCGAGTGTCATTCGACAAGCAACAGGGCTGTTTTGCAGGATGTTCAAAACCCCTTAAGTTGAACCAGTTGAATAACTGCATAAACCCACAGAGCTCCAGCAGTATATTGATGAATGTGTGCAGGAAACAAATCAGCCACTGCCTCAAGAAGGCAGTTAAGCTAGAACAAAATGGAGGGTGGGAAGGGAACTCAAATGATTTCCCTCAAATCGTCCTAAAAATAAGGGATGTGTGCGGATCTCTATATTTGTGTTAACAAGCGGGTTTGTTTCCCCTTTCATCCGCTCCCTTAGATGTTTGTAATGGTTTGTTTGGACAGACATGCTCTAACCATATATTTGCTCGGTCCAGACGCCAGGAGTCATTTTTATTCACTGTAGCCCACTTTCAGATCTCCTCTGGAGGCTACGCTGCTGTCGGTAAACAAGAGATGGTATGGAGGAGGATGATCTGTAATATTGCAATATTTTAGCCGTGCTGGTGATATGGGCTCACGGAGCAACTTTTGCTGTAATATCTTTACGGCAATTTGATAGGTTGGTGAAGAGATTTATGGTGCCCAGAAGATGAATTCTGATGCCTTCAGTGATCCTCTGACTCGTCTTCTAGCGCCAACAAGAGGTTGGCTTTTGTGCTTTTAAATGATATGTCTCAATAACTAATGGTTTGGCATTATCAGGTCAAAACGTATGATGGTTCGGTTGCAGATGAGCGAGGACCCGTTCATCGCTGCTCGCAGCTTTAATTTCAGTTGTTGTTGTTAAAAAATCTATAAATTACTTCTGATTTAATCTTCTTTACTGACATTTTGCTTTCAAGATGTTTATCTTTTGCAAAGGCATACAACATATTCATTTTATATAAGTGCCATTAACGACAGCCCCATTCTGAAATTAGCTTTGTTCAAGATTGCCATGTTGGTTTCCTCCTGTCAAGCAGAACATTTATTATTATTTTCTTAACGTAATTGGTGTTTGTATTAGAAAATCCAAAGCAAAGTTCCCTGAGAAATATGGCACACAAGTTTACACATTTCTTAGTTCCATTTTCCAACTGGGAAATGTATTATCGGCACAAAAAGCCTTGTGAAGCTTGTTTTCTGAACTTTTGAATTGAATACTTACACCGGAGTCAACGTGATATCATTTATAATCAAGGTTTGCTAATGTGCTCTCTATTTTTAGCCACCAACCCTTCAGTCAGTGCCCGTTTTGAATTATAATAACAAAAGCCAGATGATTTATTCTTGCTCCTTTTGTAGTGCTCTCCTTTCTCCTACCTGTCTCGATGAGAGAGGAGTGATGCAATGGCCTGATATCAACATCTGTGCCTCTGTGAAGACTCTGCTGCCCAGATAAGATGCTCAAAGTGTAAAGAGGAGGGAAGAAATGCAGCATAGACATATGAAGAGAATAGCATGAACACAAGTGTCTGCCGCATAAAATCGCATGGGTAGTAATTACAGAATGACCTCAAAAGATATAAGGCCCTTAAACACACCCGTCCTGCAGAGACCCAATGATGCGTGCACTGAGAGGACTCTGTTACTCAGAAACCTTTGACCTTCATTTTTGTTTGCATCAATAGCAATGGAACACTTTTTAGGAGCGTGTGTCGACCTTTCTAAATGTCAGTCACATATGGTTTGAAATGAATTTTGATATGTTATGCAATGCCCCTGAAGACAGGTGTTGTGGGATATGGCTGGGAACATTTCATTTTTAATGGGCAAAAGTAAACAACAGGCTCATTTGTTGTTGGAAAATTCACACCATTTTCACATCAATGTAATTACATATGCAAAACAATGACAAAGTGATATAAAGTCCATTGTCAGCACAACTTCTAATTCTTTTCTCTAAATGAAGGGAAAGCAAATTGATACACTTTGGGAACATCTGAGTACTGAACAGGCGGTTACCATCCATGCCTGAAACCTGCATTCTCTCTACTGACCACCAGGGGGCAACTCTTTTGGTTGTATAGAAGTCTATGATTCATGTGTTAAAGCTGCATTCTCTCCTGACCACCAGGGGGCGACTCCTCTGGTTGTATAGAAGTCTATGCTTCATGTGTTAAAGCTGCATTCTCTCTCCTGACCACCAGGGGGCGACTCCTCTGGTTGTATAGAAGTCTATATAAATGACTTTACTCCTCTTGATTTATTCCCTCAGTAAACATTGTAAACATGAGTTTATGGTCTCAATCTCTAGTTTCAAGTCTTCTTGAAGAGAAGTAGTGGTTCTGCATTTCAGCTTAACTTCCATATGTGGCAATAAAAGCAGAGCACCTAAATCACCCCGTTATATCAGCTCCAGATTAACACACATTCCTCCATTAAATATACATAGAATACAGTAAAACAAAGGGAATTGTGCTCTTCATCAGAACTGACACAGAAAACAATTCAGATCATCTCACCATGGAAACTAAGTATTCAATTAAAATACACAGAGGTCCATATAGAGAGAATGTCCTCATGCAAAGGTCAGGGAAATCACAATAATGTCTAACGAGTGGTTTAGTGCTATATATTATATATGTTGAAGTAGCCTAGCAGTTGTATTAACATCTGTATCTAGTCATCTGATTGTCAATTTAAATAAAGAAGGTTCAATTGAATAATGTCTCCACAATATTTATTGTCAGTTTTCAAATTGAACAGGATGAATTATAAATAATCTATCATCTAATAATAAATACATGCTCATCTCTCGTTTCAAGTCAAATAAGGAATGCATTCAAGAATAACTTGCATAACAGAAAGCTTTCGAAAGATGTTTATATTCATAAATATAAATAAAGTACTTCTTGTTTCAAGAAAGTACTGGTTTCAGTTATATTCTCCTCTCTGTTAACGTACCATTATAATGTAAATTGTAATGCCTGTAGCATAATGACACCACCAGAGTTAGGATTGGCCCCCGAGTAAATAAAGGCTCAGTTCACGGCACAGCAGAAGAAGAAAGCGCTCGAGTTGCACTAAACCTAAAAGGTAAAACAACAACATGGAGGCTCTGAAGTCTGAACCAAGCTGGAAAACCGCCTCCCACATTGTCAACGGCAGCGCATTCAAGTACACTGTGTTCTTACCTTTCACAATAAAGTCCTCTCACATACACACTGCATCATGCATCAGGGGGCATTTTCTCCGCCTCTTTCTCCGCTCCAGAGGGAGTCGCTGCACTTGTAGTTCATATAACACCTGAGATTACAGATATAGTAGAGACATGTCTTGTTGCTCTCTTCTCTTCTCCTGTTTCAGTCCTGTGTGTGGTAGTTAATGCATCGCGAGTGTTTTACTATTAAGGGGAAAAGAGTCTAAAACAGAAATGCAGTTGTTTTCCATACTAAATGTACTTGTAATGGTGTCTGAGCAACACAGGACTGAGTTTCACAGCCTGGTCTCAGGAGGGGATCCTTGCTGGTTTCTGGTCTCACCCATGATTCTACCACCGGAGGCGTGCTGCTTGCCATAGCTCGAGGCGCCTCGTCCATAAGGTCACTCTAACTGTAGAAACACAGATGTTGGCGCAGGTCTCATCAGGTAGACATCCCTCCACAGGCGCATGCATAAACACGTCAATGTATTGCAGGAATATGCGTGTTATTGCCCTCCCGTGTGGTTGCATCTGTGTTTACCAAAATCTAAGAGAGCGAGTCTTAGTCTGTGAACATAAAGACATGAGGGTCTGTGGGCTCATTGCCTTTGAAACCGTAAGCATGTGCTATTTGTGTACTTTCAGAATTTGGTCATTTAGTTAGAATTTCTATCGAAGTGTGCATTAAACGTCTAATCCAAGTTTAATATGCAATGTTTGCGAAGAAATCAACTTGCACCTTTGCAAGTTGATTTCACACGTCTTTTCCTTGCGTCTTAGTCCCTCCCACATGCAGGGATGCACGGAGAGAGGAGAGAGGAGAGAGGAGAGAGGAGACAGGAGAGAGGAGACAGGAGACAGGAGAGAGGAGAGAGGAGAGAGGAGAGAGGAGAGAGGAGAGAGGAGACAGGAGACAGGAGAGAGGAGAGAGGAGAGAGGAGACAGGAGAGAGGAGACAGGAGACAGGAGAGAGGAGAGAGGAGAGAGGAGAGAGGAGAGAGGAGACAGGAGAGAGGAGAGAGGAGAGAGGAGACAGGAGAGAGGAGACAGGAAACGATGTTTGAAGAGAAATGAGACGTCCTTTCCTGTGAAGCGTCACGTGAAGCAATGTCGGTTTCTGATGACGGCGGCCGCTGATCACAACTGATCAGCTGTCAGTCGGCTTTAACATTCTAATAAAAATCCTCCTAAATTATTGATGAAAATGATCGTATAATGTTTTCAGTTGATTTAATGGTGATAAACTAATACTTAGAATAATAAAGGCACAATTATCATCACATCTTTTAGTCATTTTCTTATGTGTTTGTCATACTGTATCTGTGCTGTCTGTGTCACTTGTCTGTGCTGCTGCCTCTTGGCCAGGTCATCATTGTACATGAGAAGTGGTTCTCAATTGATTTTACCTCGTTAAATAAAGATCTAATTAAAAAAATAAAATAAGAAACTGTCAGAGTGGGGATGTTTTCTCTCTATAGCCTGTTAAACAAACTGCATTTGTGTGGTATTTGTACACAGTGTGTGTAATGTAATGTATTTATACACAGTGTGTGGTATTTATACACAGTGTGTGGTATTTGTACACAGTGTGTGGTATTTGTACACAGTGTGTGTAATGTAATGTATTTATACACAGTGTGTGGTATTTATACACAGTGTGTGGTATTTGTACACAGTGTGTGGTATTTATACACACAATGTGTGGTATTTGTACACAGTGTGTGGTATTTGTACACAGTGTGTGGTATTTGTACACAGTGTGTGGTATTTATACACAACGTGTGGTATTTGTACACAGTGTGTGGTATTTGTACACAGTGTGTGGTATTTATACACAGTGTGTGGTATTTATACACAACGTGTGGTATTTGTACACACAATGTGTGGTATTTATACACAGTGTGTGGTATTTGTACACAGTGTGTGGTATTTATACACAGTGTGTGGTATTTATACACACAATGTGGTATTTGTACACAGTGTGTGGTATTTATACACGGTGTGTGGTATTTATACATGCAATGTGTGGTATTTGTACACAGTGTGTGGTATTTATACACGGTGTGTGGTATTTATACATGCAATGTGTGGTATTTGTACACAGTGTGTGGTATTTATACACAACGTGTGGTATTTGTACACACAATGTGTGGTATTTATACACAGTGTGTGGTATTTGTACACAGTGTGTGGTATTTATACACAACGTGTGGTATTTGTACACACAATGTGTGGTATTTATACACAGTGTGTGGTATTTGTACACAGTGTGTGGTATTTATACACAGTGTGTGGTATTTATACACACAATGTGGTATTTGTACACAGTGTGTGGTATTTATACACGGTGTGTGGTATTTATACATGCAATGTGTGGTATTTGTACACAGTGTGTGGTATTTATACACGGTGTGTGGTATTTATACATGCAATGTGTGGTATTTGTACACAGTGTGTGGTATTTATACACAACGTGTGGTATTTGTACACACAATGTGTGGTATTTATACACAGTGTGTGGTATTTGTACACAGTGTGTGGTATTTATACACGGTGTGTGGTATTTATACATGCAATGTGTGGTATTTGTACACAGTGTGTGGTATTTATACACAGGGTGTGGTATTTGTACAGTGTGTGGTATTTGTACACAATGTGTGGTATTTGTACACAGTGTGTAGTATTTGTACACAGTGTGTGGTATTTATACACAGTGTGTGGTATTTGTACACACAATGTGTGGTATTTGTACACAGTGTGTGGTATTTGTACACAGTGTGTGGTATTTATACACAGTGTGTGGTATTTATACCCACAATGTGTGGTATTTGTACACAGTGTGTGGTATTTGTACACAGTGTGTGGTATTTATACACAGTCTGTGGTATTTGTACACAGTGTGTGGTATTTATACACAATGTGTGGTATTTATACACAGTGTGTGGTATTTGTACACAGTGTGTGGTATTTATACACAATGTGTGGTATTTATACCCACAATGTGTGGTATTTGTACACAGTGTGTGGTATTTATACACAATGTGTGGTATTTATACACAGTCTGTGGTATTTGTACACAGTGTGTGGTATTTATACACAATGTGTGGTATTTATACACAGTGTGTAGTATTTGTACACAGTGTGTGGTATTTATAAACAGTGTGTGGTATTTGTACACAGTGTGTAGTATTTATACACAGTGTGTGGTATTTATAAACAGTGTGTGGTATTTGTACACAGTGTGTGGTATTTGTACACAGTGTGTGGTATTTATACACAATGTGTGGTATTTATACACAGTGTGTGGTATTTATACACAGTGTGTGGTATTTGTACACAGTGTGTGGTATTTGTACACAGTGTGTGGTATTTGTACTGTCTTCTGTGTCTTATATGCGTAGGATCGATTTCTACTAATGCGTTGATCTTATTTATGAATTACTTTTGTTTGTTTGTTTGTTTGGATATTCTGATTGTGACATCATTATAAAATAACCCACAATATGACCTACAATATAAACTTCAACACTGGAATTATCTTTTTAGGCTCAATGTCTCAGGTTAAACTTAAATTCTATAACTCATCAAACCCGACACTCAGGAACGATCAGCCACACGTGACTGAATGGAATGATGATAAATTATGCAACGTGTTTCCTCTCTTCAGCTCTCTGACTTTAATTATATATTGAGGGAATTAACAGATCAAGAAGAGACAATTATTTTTTCAAATGAAGGAGGTTGTTGGTGGTCCTTTTGTTGTTCAGACCTACAATGAACATATATTTGAACCAGATGGTGAATCAGAAAACAAATCTATAAATATATAACTTGAGTTTAATCTGTGATCCGTCTTCACTCTGGTATGAAAATGTAGCTCAAGCTAAAGTTGAGTCAGGAAGACACTCTTTACACTCTGGTTCATTGTCTTTGTCTTGCAGATCAGTCCATCAGCTGATTGGGGGCGTGCACAATGAATGAACCAATCGGAGGCAGCGCAGTTCTGTAAGCCAATCACAGCGTTGTTGGCAATCTTTTAAATAGGTTCTCCTCTCTGCTGCTGCTGCGACCCTCCTCCTCAACAGGCTCCTCCAATCAGCGTTACAGCAACTCTTCTCCACCACCTCCAGTGTCTGGACTCCATGGGGGATTGTGCCTTTGCAGATATCAGCATCTCTACGTCTTGCTTATTCTAATTCAGGATGGAGTCCATTTGCCAAAGACTTTGCACATTTCAATATGCAATTGTAATAAATTATTATGAACTATGAGGGGGCGTGTCGAGTGTTCTCATGCCTCCTCGGTCATGGCTCCTCCGAGATCCCTCCTCGCTCCTCAGAGCAGATTAAGAGCTTTGGGACTTGCCCTCAATATGGTGGCGCTGAACAACTTCCGGTTCAAGCGAGGAGCGAGGAAACGACAATTAAGAGACTTGGGATGCACCCAATGTGTCATGTTCAAAGCTATGATTTACCCTTTCGCTAAGCACCGCCCCTCGAATGCAGACTGGCCAATAATGGAGTAGCATCATCCAGCTCTGACCAAGCTCTGCTCCATAGACTCTTGTAGACTCTCATGCAGGGGTTTCAGATGTTATTCAGGCTGGTTTAGTGGATTTGGATCTCGTCATGGTTACGTTGTGTTATAGTGTAGATCCTTCTGTCTGCTTTGCTCTGAAATCCCTTTTATCTTTTAGAAAAAGTTTGACAATGTTCCTTCAGGGAGTGCAGTGAGTGACAATGTGGGCTCCATGGTATCGTAGCTCTGGCAGTTTGATGGAGTAGCAGCGAGGGGCGGGGCTTAGCCAAGGGACAATAATATCCTACATTGCTTACCGTTTCACATTAATTGACTACAGCTGCTCTGACTTTATAATTTCTATGTCTTTGTTTTTCAGGTATTTTCAGTTTTTTTCTTTTTAGTGACGGGTTAGACATTCAGCCGTGCAGAATGCTAGTCCAGTGTCTTTCCACTTTTACTGCAACATCATCCCACACACAGCAATCACAGTGCTAGACCTAAACCTTGTTTATGCTTAAAAAATCCATCTTATAATTTTCTCATTTTAGCGGTCCACAAAGCTTGTGTCTCATGAAAACATTTATGTGAGGTCGATTCCAGTTTGTTGAAAGGATACACTGTATTAGTATGCGTAAAGCGAATACAAGGGGTGTAAAGGGGCAAAACACACATTCAAAATGTGATCCAATCAGCAGTAAAAACACTCTCAACCATGACCAAGACCCAACTCAAAGAAAATATAGCCTTTATAAAAAAACAGGAGAATGGCGGATAAGACTGATCAATAATAACACGCGCAGATGCACATATAAACACAAACTTTTCTTGGCTCCGTCTCATAAGTCCCATCATCGCTGGGATCCTCAAAATATAATAGGGCACAATGCACTGAGAGAGGCTTTCAATAAGAGCACAGAGGCCAAGGACACAATGGTTAGGAAATGAATTTGAGTCTGCAATTGATTGGTTTATGTCAGCCTTGGATATGCAGAATGAGTCATTCTTTGAATTTATGATTCATCAAACAGACACAACTGTCTATGAATTTAACCTGGACTAGCGTATCTCATATTTACTCACTGACTCATGGGAATATGACAGAAGTTCATTAGTCTTACCTCGTCTGGCCAGAGAGCCACACTCAGTCATTGCAAATGTTACCTGCTCTGGGATCAATACTTAATTACACCAGCTTTATCTGGTTTTTGGTGGATCATTGGTTGGAGGAACTTGGGCCTGCAACCCGGCAGGCTTATAAAGACAGAAACTGTTGGAGTGATCAGTAACCATGCATCATTACTCCGCAGTCGATGGTAACAAAGTGTCCTGCATCATGCTTAATGACATTAGAGGCAGGGAATAGGGAGGGACAGCAGATGCTTAGTTTGTTAGCCAGGCCACTACTGATGTAACTGTGTTAGCCTGGTTTCCTCCGTGCTATAATGTGCTTGGCAAAAAAGGACACAAGGCCATTAATGATCCTAGTCTGAAACACATGCTTCTATTTACAGCGTGAAAGTTGCTTTTAGGAACTTGTAATTGATTAAAAAAAAAGAGGCCCATACTTGATGTCACCTTATTTACTGAAACGTCTTTGAGTTTGCGTGTACATCATGAATCATGAATCCATGTGTCATCTGGATATGTGTGCCATTTATTCTCATTGCATAAGGCCATTGCAGAGAAATGCACATTTGCTTGAATCAAATACTTTGTGCCATTTACTGTTAGCTTCAATCTTTATCGTTTTCAGTCTCGCTAGCGGCAACGCTTATCAAAACTCATATATCTTAATTATCGGATGGAATGCTATGAAGTGTGGCACATACATGCAGTGTCCCCAGAGGATGAGGCCTTCTGAATCTGGTGTCGGATCCCCGGACCTCCTGTTGGCCCTGGACTTGTACTCAAGTGTCAACATGAGATTGGCATTGTTGGTCTCGAGTGTGAAATGTTGTGCCATGAAAATGTGTACCAGGTGTTCTTGAATCCCTCTGATTTTGGTGATCACTTGCCTTCATCTTCTGCCTCCATGAGGTTGACGTCATTTGTGCTTTTGAGACACATTTTTTAACAACTATTCAATTGAGTTCCATGGAGTAGAGTTGTAAGCACCCTATGCGAGCAGTGAGCTCACCAGGGGCTTCATTCTCTGCTCAGGTCGACATTACTCCATTATATCTTTACATAGATAATACATGTTTGCTGCTGTGTTAATGCTCTGAATCCCATATGGTTTTTATCGGCGGCTGTTTTTTATAAAGGATTCATTGTTGATGCCAAAATGTCAAACATTTTATGCTTCCAGCTTCTCAAATAGGATAATTTCTGTCTTTTCCTGGTTTTATATCATAGCAAACAGATTTCTGGAACGTTGGTCAGACAAAAAAATTAAGTTATATGAAGGCATTACTTTGGGCTCTAGAAAATTGTAATTTAACTGTTTCCTCATCCTATCTAATCATGATCTAACCTTTTTAAATAATAACATCCAGCCGTAGCTGTGCTTTGTGTGGAGCGCTAATTTGCAAGGGTTAGCATGTTAGCATTTGCAGAGTGAGCACTTCTCATTGTGAGAGCTGCTGGCGTGGCTCGTAGTCTGGTATGTCACCTTGTGCTCTGAGTGTCTGTCTTTATTAATGACAAATGCTTTTGAGACACGGACGCGCCCTGTTCTTCAACATAATAACTTCACTTCTAGAAGTGTTCAACCTTGAGAACCTGTCACATTCTGATGGTATATTCTGAACTCTTCCCATAATGTACTCGACATGAGTACGGCTTCAAACTCCTTGTGAATAACATCCTTGGTAAATTTGAACAAATCACCACTTAAAAGACAAGCCAGAGTAGAGATTATCCCTCCCATCAACCTACCCCGTCTTTCTCTCTCTTCTCAAGGACAGAGGCAGGTGCTAATAAGACTCATTAAGCACAATGCAGCAAATGGAGGCTCACCAGAATGCAAAGATAATGAGATAATAAGATTGCTTTGAAGCAGATAAACATCCAATAAATATCGCTGGCTGTCACAGGTGTTTTTGCATGGAGCGTGTTTAATCAGTCTCATTAATATTCACAATGCAAAGGGGTTTGTCCTTTGGAATTTAAACAAGGGCAAAATATGAGGCTGATGGTTTAAAACATTGTATTAAATATTGCAAAACGCATTTCAGGGAATTATATAATTTCTCACTTTGTTGACTATTTGTTTGAGGCCTACGTTTTTAGTCAGACCACCTGTGTGTTCATCAAAGGGAATAAACTCATCTTTTTTGGTCTCGTAAAAAAATGATTGCTTGATGTGAGGAACACCATGCGGTTGTTATTAGCTAACAGCTAAACATCCTCGCCTGTATGGGATCAACCATAGATGATATACGTTAGTTTGTTTGCTGGTTTTCTCTGATATGCGCTTTCCCATTTAACGATTCGGTTGATTTGTATATATAGTGTATAAAAAGTGCAGATTAAAACCATGGACTGTTTATATGAAGTGGACGTAGTCATCGTGACACCTTTGTTGACTGGTTTGGTCGTGGCCATCTTAGATTTATGCGACCAGTGAACAGAGGTTACCATATTTGGACGCCGTGGTAGAGACGCCAGTTACAACTCTGGTAGAGACCTGTCAATCATTGTCTCGCCCCTCCCTAAAGCATCCCCTGCTTTATGGTCTGTTTGACTCTAAATGACCATAATTTACTAAATGAACATCACGCTGTATTGAAGAAGACTTGAAACTAGAGATTGAGACCAAAAACTTATGTTTACAATGTTTAGTCATTTATATAGACTTCTATACAAATGGTGGTCAGTAGAGAGAATGCAGCTTTAACACATGAAGCATAGACTTCTATACAACCAGAGGAGTCGACTCCTGGTGGTCAGTAGAGAGAATGCAGCTTTAACACATGAAGCATAGACTTCTATACAACCAGAGGAGTCGACTCCTGGTGGTCAGTAGAGAGAATGCAGCTGTAAGGCACTTCTACATTTGTTCACTTTTCAGAAGGTCGTCTTTTTGGATGTTGCTGCCTGATTTAAACAAATATGTGTGTGAGCATGTGTTAATCTGTGAGGCCTTTCAGCAGTAATATGGGCAGGTGCAGATATATATATGCATACGTTTTGGGAAACCGGAGCAATTACAGCATAGCTGTGAAGACTGGGGGTTGATAAGTCCACCTTTTATGCTGCTTTGCATGTTGAATACAAAATTGAAGATTTATCGCTCTACACAAGCTAAGATAATATTGGACTGACCGGCACGACCCACCTCCTCGCCCAGCATTCCTGGGGAAACATATCAAGCAGTCAGCTCCTACTGAGTCAATAGATTTTTAGCAACCACAGCTACGCTTGTCAGCTTTAGCTGATTGCCTGACATCCTTCCTTAGTGTCTCCTGGCTCATCTACAGTTGTCAGTTTTCCGGACGTGGCTGTTGAAACCATGCCCCCGGTCGTTCACTTAATTCCCCGTACAGCCTGTCTGTTTTTCTTTTCTCACCTGGACTCTGGCCAGTTCTGTCAGTCGTGATGTCTCCATTGCCCAGAGTGGCCCTGTCTTTCTGGCTCCGGCGTTGGCACATTAGATTCTCTCTCTCTGTCTCTCTACTTCCCTCTTGGATCCCTGACCTCTCTTTTCTCCCCCTCTCTATTCAATCTTTTACTCTCTTTCGCCACTCAACCCACAACCTTCCTTTATCTGTGAACTTTGAAGCCCTCCCAGAGGTCTGTAGCCGAACAGCCAGCAGCGCCCTATCAGACACAGACACAAGGAGGAAGGAGGAATGCTGATCCCAAAAGCCGGGTGTCTTCACCTCAGCAGCAACGTAGCAACGACGCATAACTGTGAAAGACGTTATGGGGCCGCATAAAACACTCGCCACGGCAGCTCGGACAGAAGGGGTTGCTTTGGATAAACATCAGACTCTGGAAATGGGCCTCAGCCTCTCGGTATTCTCTCTCCCAGTAGCTGGCTTGATGCAAATCAATAAAGTAATTTTCCCCCAGACTTGTCGTAATTAACAATCTGCCATGTGTGCTCAGGGGAACTGCTGCATTTGAATAGAAGCAACTTCCAGCTGCTACTGAGACGCTTGTGATTTGAGAAGTTTAAGTCTCTATGAGTAAGCATTTAACACTGCCACACGCTCTTTAGCAATGCTTGTTACATAGTCTGTCAACCTGAAAGTGATTCCAGCTGACTTTAAGCGCCAACGTCTGGATTTAAGTGTAGTTTTTTGTGTTTTTTATGAAGACATCCCTTGAAGAAACTAATTACCGTTGTAATTAATCAAAAATCATTACCAAAGAGTTCTAATTCTAAAGCTCTATCTAGACTATTCTACATATAGTTTAAGCGGTGTACTTGGAGGGCGAAGGAACCGCAGAGAAACAAGTTTTCATCTCAAAGAACTTCATCTCTGTAGCTCCAATATCATATATTTGCTGAACTCGACAATACGTCGCTGCTTCTTCTACAGAGTGAGTAATCGTTTGCTGCACAACAGGGCCAGACAATAATGAATTATTATTGTAGGTTGACTTTCCGTGGTATTGTATCACATTATGATGACCAGCGTTGCCCATTACTTAGTAGCACATTCTAGTTATTTAAGTGTAAGCAATTACAGATTGATTAATTTAACTTAAATTCATGACAATCATCATATACATACAGAAACATATATGAAATGTGCCCCCTGTATTTGACACAGATCATTTTCAATCAAAACGCAGTCTGTAGCGTTCGAGTTTTTGGAATTAATAAAGGGAACGTTTATTGATGTGTAATCGGTATAATTATTGTGAACAAGGCAAAGCGAATTCTAATCACTGCCAGCATAACTTTTCCAGATCATCACCTTTATGTCCTCAAATTTCTCTCTTTACAGACTCACCGTTCCAGAAAGACAGCTCTCCATCGATGGGGAATAAGTAGCCGGCAAACACAGCAGTGGTATTAGCCATGTGCCAAATCTATACAGCACACTTAACGTGCATTAAATATGCTCTTGGCTTCCACTGAGGAGGAGACTCCAGGTAACAGCCATTACCACTCACTCATATGGCTTGATCAAAATGTTGCCAATCACTCCGAGTGAGACAGAAACAAAGAGAAGACAGGGGAAGAGTTACGAAGCACAAGGTTCTTGGGCTCAATAACTGGAGGGCGTCCTCCATACGTTGTACTCACGGACAATTGTTGAGAAAAAATTGTGTAATTATCAAAAAACTTTAATAATAATATATTTCTCTAAAAACTAACCGGTTTATTGATATGAAAGGGGAATAATGCTTCATATTCTGCAGGAGGAGATAGTGAAGTTTTCTTGTCCTGCCATTTATCAGCATCTATTTGTTCAAACCCCGCTGACTTTGACCTTTTTTACAAATGTCCCCGTCCTCAGGAAGCAGCACAGCTGTTCTGAGGTGGCGAAAGGACAGCAGACACCTGGCTGAATACAACGCATATACAACGGGCAGTAGCCCACATGACGTGTCCTATATCAAAAAAAATTATCACTGGCCACCATATGAATATTATTATGATAATATTCATATGGTGGCCATTATTAACCATAGAATCGTGTTTTGAGTCAAACTAGTTACGTTTCTTACATAAAATACATTGTTGTTAGGTAACAACGTACGTTACATCACAAAATGAAGGTAAAAGAAGGCAACACTGACTCACAAGGGACACAAACAGCTGTCTCCTAGGTCAAAGTCCTGTGTCTGTTTGAACCATCTGCACGACCAGCTGCCCACATGGACATCCGACTAGTCAGTGGATCTGACCTGATACAGCCGCACATGGAGTTGAAAGCCTGGTGCGACGCAGACAGACACTACAGGGCGCCTCGGTGCGTCAGCATCAGACCGTTGGTATTTGAGGAGTTAGGAGTGAGACTTTTTGGATAGTACTCTTCACTGAATTTCGGTGTAGAAAGCTACTAGGTAGGTTACTAGCTACGAGGGATCCATCGCTCTCACTTTTCAGTCCTGATACCAATATTTGGACTTCACCGAGTACCAATCCGATGTGTGAGGCTAATGAGCTGCATGGCTCACTGGTGGAAGAGACTGGGATCAGTATGTTATGTGGAAGAAAACATCAGGCTTTTATTTTAACTTTAGCTTAAAATGTAACAAATTAATGTACACATATACATTTACTAAATTGTTATTTATTGACATAATAAATCAAACGCCAGCAACCAGGAATTACAGTGTAAACCTTTTTCAATAAAGACACAAATTGCTCAGGAATTTTAATTCCAGTATATAATGTATATAGTTTATAGAATTTAATGAATAAAACAGCCTCGTTGTCTCAAGTAGCTACTACAGGCAACTATTAGCCTAATAAATGACTTAACGATTAGTAAATCCTGAATATGATTGTTCTACAATAGTTCAATGGGCAACGCCAACAACAGGCAGGTCAAACTATTGTTCCAGTCAGCCAGATAATAATTAGATGGAAGTTTGTGGTGGCACACAAGACCACAATGGCTCTGTTTGTATATTCAGTGCAGGCCCTCTAAATAACTGGATATGGGCTCAGTTGAGCGTTTATGGGAGATTTTGAGATGATGTGTGAAATAGAGGTTTTCACTATACCGCCATATAAGGGGAGAGCCCAGGTGATCAGTCACATTTATGTTAATGTTCAATTGCATATTTCTCCCCCTCTGTGAAATGAACTCAACACAACAGCACTGAGGTGATGCTCTTAAAAACTGCAGTCAGTTAAGAATAGCAGCTTTCATTTGTTTATTGGTAATACCGTCCTGCACGTATTTCAATAGTATATGAAATTATTCGTGAGGCCACAACTCTAGCAATAATAACTGCAACAGGAGCTGCAGGGATCTGGTTTCATTTTGTTCCATTGGGAGTTATATGGCAGTGGAATCTGAGCTATTGACTGGGACTATATTACCTCTGTTGGTATGTGTGTGTGTGTGTGTGTGTGTATCTAATATGTATGGGTGAGCGCTTTTGTGGTTACCCCCCTGAAACATTAATGTATGAGGAGAGATGGATCACGCTCAAAAGGACAATATAGCCTCTGACCCGGATACTAATGAATGTGCTCCAGCCTTCTGTCACTGTCGCACTGAAACACACACAGGGACCTAAGTATCTTCATAGCAGTAAAAGGATGAATGTTTTTCTCTTATATGGGGTTTATAAAAAGGAGATAAAAGGCCGGGATCCGCTCCCACACACACCAAGAGAAGACCACCGTTATCCCCCAGGCCCCAAAACCACTCACCTGTTACACGCCGACCTTCAAAAGGTCGGCGTGTACCTTTTGTCTACAAAGTTCGGGGTGAGAAGCGACATGTGCTTTCTGCCAGTGTGTGTGTGTGTGTGTGTGTGTGTAGGTTTACCATTGACATGAAGGATGATGGGATCTACTTGACATAACCTGTTCCACCTGGCAGCACGGCTGGGGACAGATAAAGCTGCGCCCTCTTTCCGTCTGCACCTCACCGTACTGTACGTCCACTGATGGGCATCACCTTCCTCATCCTCACCTCCTCTTCCTCCCTGCGTTTCCGTGTGTTAGGTCCGACCCTTTGGCAGTTTGGAGGGGAGAAACAGTGGAAAGAAAGTAGTTCGGACGGTGCGCACATTCAATGCCTCACTGTTCAAGTTTCTTTCTGCCGAGGGAGGCAACAGACAACAAACGGATTCACAGAGACCAGGCAACCGGGCCAACATATAACCAAGATAAACAACGTCTCCAGGGGTAAGCGAGAGGAGCGGAGTGCTGTGTTTGTTCTCTGATCGATGCCATACATAGTGCATGAGTTCCCCGGGAACTACGCGTACAACTTCTTCACACCCTATATGGGAAAGTTCAGACGAACAGAGGGTAGAGCTGGTAAGATGGGGTTAAATAGAGGTAGAATATAAGGAGAGGGAGAGAGAGAGGGAGAGGCAGAAAGACTTTCTCATCTCAAATAATAAAATGTGATGTCAGCTCTGATCGATCCGCAGGTTCAGCCAAGCAAAGGCCAGGGACAGGCCTGCTTTAAGTAGGAAAATAAAGAGTGGAAACCAACACATTTTGATTAAACAGTCAGATCCTTCCACATAGCTTTGATTCCCTCCGATGAACACCTATAAACCCCGGGGCCGCTGCCGCGCTCAGAGAAAATTAAAAGACAAAATTGCCTTCATAAATATTAATCTATGTGAGGTAGAGGTTGTGCCCTTCACAATTATTCAGGCTCTCTGGAGCGCGCTTGTCAAGAGTAAACAGTAGCCTCCTGTTTACCTAATACCTAATTCTATTCTTAAGGATGTAATTAAACAGTCCGCTATGGAACACATCCGTCTGCTCTTCCTTTCCGTCCATCAGTGAGGACACTTCCCTCCTCATGGACTCGTATCCATTTCTTCAACTCCGGAGCCTCTGGTTCACTTGGATTTAAAGTTCATTTCACAGCATTTTGGAATGTTATCAACACTCTGCAAGTACACTGTCGATTGCTTCTGCATTAGGGTTGTTTGGGGGCGGGGGGGGGGGGGGGGGGGGGGGGGGGGAGGGGGGGGGGGTAATGTATTATTAGCTGCTTGCTTAAGTGTGACGGAATCATTAGTGAGCAGAAAATGAGCCAATAATACTTCTCTCTATGCCTTGATGTGCTGCTATTGCCCATGAAATATGGATTACATTCGCCCGCCCAATTTATCTTTTATTCTACCAGAGACGATTCGTAACAGAGACCCCTCTGAGTCAGTTTCCTGTGTGTGTCACATGGGTTTCACCACGGCACCGCCCCTTTAGGAGGCAGGAGGTCCGGCAGGTGAATGTAAGCACAGATTATTCTTTTGTCTTATAGTCACCAACACAAACATTTGTTCACATCTTCTGAACATAAAACTAAAGAACATTAGAACTTAAAAATGGAATTTTGAGACACAACAAAAGATCAGGAGAAAATTAACTTTGATTGAGAAGCTACATACTTGCAACAACTCATTTTCGGAATGCTGAATAGGGCTGAGTAAATATCCAATTTTAACAAAGAAAACCATGGGAATACATTATGTTAATATCACCCAATCTGCTTTCATCCATCTAAATGACATTCAGTGTATACCATTTTAAACCATTAGCATAGCTTGTAAGATTTCATCTTTTGTAATGAAGTTTCTTCCATCTCACTCTCATATATTCCACAGTGAGGATGTTTCTTCAGTCAAAGTATAGATCATTTTAGTCATATTGATATATATATATATTGTCTTCTGTATATTACATTGAGAAACTTGTTTGCAGGTAAATAACCAGACTACATATCTTGGTTCATCTTTGACCACACAGCAGAATGCAATGGATAAATGTCCTTTTTTTAAAGTATGGCCATGATCTACCTAAGCGAGCGGTTTTGTGCCTGAACCCTGCATAGTCCAATCGTACAACAGTAACGCTTTTGGCACAGACAAGCACTCCAACAGTTAAGAGGTCTGAAACCAGGAAACCAGGCAGCCTTCCTTATTTCTGTGTGCACATGTTTTCCATATTTCAGAGTATAATGAAGTCTAAGTCCATGTGATGATTTCATGGCCGTATATCTCAGAGTGTTTGTGCAGTATATTTATGTCGCTGTGTGTCTTACTGCTTCTCAGGAATACAGCGCTGACCCCCACACAGCAAACCTGTTCACACACCGCTCCTCTCCTCCTGTCCATCCAACGTTAGGGGCTAAGCTTTGCTCCGGTGGCTGGGCTCTGGGGAGCTGCTGGTCTACCTGTAGACAGCCACATCAGATCTTATTCCCTGCACAGGAACACAATCATACAGGGAGAGGGAGAGCAAGCTCCATCCATGGAATACTGATGCAGGAACAGGGCATCTGCAAGACGAGCTCAGGGAGGCACGGGAAACATGGAGGCCGGGGAATAAAGACACATTCTGCAGGGCTTAGAGATGTTCTAAGAGGAATCAGAAGAATGGTGGCACACTCCTCTGGTTGTATAGAAGTCTATGCTTCATGTGTTAAAGCTGCATTCTCTCTACTGACCACCATGGGGCGACTCCTCTGGTTGTATAGAAGTCTATGCTTCATGTGTTAAAGCCGCATTCTCTCTCCTGACCACTAGGGGGCGACTCCTCTGGTTGTATAGAAGTCTATGCTTCATGTGTTAAAGCTGCATTCTCTCTCCTGACCACCAGGGGGCGACTCCTCTGGTTGTATAGAAGTCTATGCTTCATGTGTCTATATAAATGACTCTACTTCTCTTGATTTATTCCCTCAGTAAACATTGTAAACATGAGTTTATGGTCTCAATCTCTAGTTTCAAGTCTTCTTCAATATAGCGTGATGTTCATTTAGTAAATTACGAGAGTCAAAGCCATAAAGCAGGGGATGCTTTAGGGCGGGGCTACAAGGTGATTGGTGTTGTCCAGTCCAGAGAGGTCCTTTTGGGTCGCCTAATTAAGTCTTATTCAGCAATCGGTTGTACTTAGCTCCACCCTCTTGTGCCACTTATACCAAAATGTAGAACAGACTGTTCCTCTTTGTCAGTCTGTCCACCACTTTGGTGCAGACTGAGAGATCTCAACAATTATTGGATGGATTAACATGAGAGGAAGATCTGGAGTATCATACAATTATGATAGGAAGTACAATAACACTTGTAACTAAGCAACCAGACTGCTTCCCTGTTTACACCGGTAAGCGCACGTGAAAGGCCATGTGATATGAAGCTTTTGTGTATCATAGTGTCCATTTTAAAACAAAACCATATGAGTCTGGATGTAGCCTGAAGCTGACCTTTTGTACTCTCAACAACTATTTTAAATTAATATTATGAAACTCAAAACGCCACTGTGCCTCAGTACAGCCTCACAGACTCCTAAAATGACAAACAAATGCCATAAAATTAAAATGTTGACACACAAACATTGGTTCATTTAAAGGCTTTTAAAGGTTTTCGAGGATTTCAATATCATTTACTGCAGTTGATGGAATGATAATGGACCTTTTCCTATCCCTGGAATATGCTTTGTATATGAAATACAGACTCTGGTCTTTCCTTCAGCCATTCTAAAACCCTGTATGGCGTTAGCCTGAAGGATAGTAGGGAAAGACTTGTGGCCGGAAAGAAGCCAGTTCAGACCGAGACCATCTGGAAGAGAAGCCCTCGCTGCTCTCTCTCCAGCTGACATTAATAAGCCCCATTTGCTCCCGAGGAGCTATTCAGAGGCAAAAGAAGAAGCCTGGCGGTACTGAGCAGCTCCAAAAATATAACCTGTATAAGTCATGCTGGAAAGTCTTCTCTGGGTAAATACATATTTGTAAATACTGTAGTTCATGTTTGCTTGAACTACAAGCAAACATGAGGAGTTCACGAGGAGTTCTCCAACAGTCTCCTGTTGCAGGGTATTGGAGGAGTTCATGCAGACTGTACACTGCAAGCCATTTTAGGTGAATTACAGTTTTATTCTCTTCTAATAGCAGGCTTAAAACGCTAATCATGCATGCTAATTCTTGGTTTAGTGTGCCTATGGATTATAGGCCCATGTTAATCCCATATACACTGCACTGAAAATCCGCCTAGAAGCGTTTTTCATCATCAGAAATGTTCCCTCTAATTATGTCTCCTGAGAGAGACTCGACTCCCACTTGAGATGAGTCCGTCCATCCAGCACTCTCAGGTTGTTGTGGATGTGGAATACAGAACACATGCCCTTGATCAAGCTCTCAGCTATTGCCTTCTGATCCAGATCCATAGATTGGAATTGATGGACGCTCTAATGCATATTAATGGAGCTGGTAATAGAATGTAATGCCGCCACAAGGCAGCATATCTCTATCTTCCTTTCCCCTCTCAAATCTTTAATAATCAGTTTTAACTCTTATACGGTCACATTTAATAACCAGTCGGCTTCCTTTAAGAGACATTTAAGAGCAATTTCCAAAACTGTGCCGTCATTGAATTCACAAACAGTAACTGAAATCGGATTACATTTGACTCCTCTTCTTTTTGTGAGCGCGTTCTTCTGTACTTTGCTGAACAATTAATAACCTATTCATTATCGGAAAGGTGGGGGACCTAGCGAGGAGTGAGAGACCGAAGGATGGAGGACACACCGATCTGAAAGAATGCAAAGGAGAGTGACAAATAAGGCTGGAACTGGCTTGTTACGTAGCGTAAAGTAAGTGTTTATTTCCTCTAGTTGTTTTAACTGTTCCGGTTGTCCCGTTATGCTGCGTTGTGAATTCTTTGCGAGAGTAGATCCAATGCAAAGTCAATGCACACACGCGAATGGAATGACGCCAATTTTGAGGTTGAAATATTTCAACTTTGGCGAAAAATTCGCCCGCCGCAGAGTTGCGAAAGCCAATCAGCGTTGAGACGCTCCGCCCATCGTCCCTGACGTCGTGCCGTTGCTGACTCTAACTGGCTGCTGCTACTCTAGTAGCGCTGGAAGCGGAAGTTACCAAGACGAATACAAACCATGATATTTTTGAAGTTTTTTTTGCGTAAACCTAGCCAATGGTTTCACAACATTAACCACTCGGCATTGTGGGCAGTGTGATACACGCCTGGTATGAAACCTATTCATGAAATGTATTTCTGATACAGTTTCAACGTTTCCTGTGGTTTGCATGAACATAAACATTTTCTGCCGATTGCGTTGCATTGTTTCCATGTTTCCATGCATACGTAGTATTTTGACCTTTCTGTATTGTAATCTTGATATGCTGATGCTCCGTGGCATATGAAGGGGAAATGTTCTCCTAGTGCCATTTAGATCTGACTGCTGCAGGGAGTATTTTGTGGAACATGAGTTAAGTTCTACATGCCCAACTGAAGTCGACACGCCCCACAGTATATGGAGTCTATTTGTATTAAATTGCTTCTTACAGGTGGACCGGATCTCACAGAACACCTGCTGAGCCACGATGTGCAGGTGTTCGCCCTGCAAACAGAGACTGTATATGCATATGCACCATGCAACCGTTCAAAAGGAGTACAACAAATCTTCAGATACTATATATGTCAGATACTATATATGTCAGATACTATATATGTCAAGGTAACATGTTTTCAATGTGTGCTTGGCCAAAACGTACCAACACATGGAATCACAATTACGTATAATAATATTAATTATAATTACAATACATGTTATTTGTATAGCGCTTTAAAGGTACTTAAGGCACTTTACATGGTAAAAAGTAATACAAGTGTACATGTGTATGCCACACGTTGTGGCGATGCGCTCAACAAATATAGTTTGTATGCAAAGTTGTGGTGATGAAAGGAAATTATATGCAATTTTCAGATGCTTTATGCATATTTCTGCTGGCTGTGGAAGTATTATGCAGATGTGTGGTAAAAGGAGAGTTTTGGTGGTGACATTGGGGATTTTTTCATGCAAATCTGTGAGTTTTTCACTTGCAAATTTATGGTGGCTTAGAGAACGGTTCTGCAAATTATTGGTGACAAGCAAACCGTTTGGAAATAAATGATTGATTTGGCCTTTAAATTTGTGACATTTTGCCGAGCAGGAGTTTCTGTGGGCACATGCATGGCATGGGCATAATGAAACTGTCAGCATACATGTGCAAACTAAACTCTGACTAACTTTATTAACTTTATGAGTCAGTGAAGGCTCAAGCCAAATATTATGCAAATATTGTACTTCTTTTGGGTTGACAGTATATACAGAGCTTTATTATCTCTTGTCCACCTTTGGCCTTTTGTGATATGGAATGAATTCAAATTATGTCAGCATATTCCATAAAATGAGCAGCATATTGGCTATACAGAGTTCACTGATTGATATTCCTGTAGCTGCTTTACACCCGTGGATCTCCTCAGTGTCCTACCTTGTAGTCCCTGAAGTCAATGTTTGAGGGCCAGAAGAATGTATTGACTCCATTATTAATACATACGTATGTATTTTCTGACATTTTCTGTAGTTGGTTTTAGTCCTTCACTCATTTCCCTGCAAAGAAACTATCAAAAACTGTCACATAAGTTTTTTCCCCACCACACTTATTCATAACACGCAACTTGTCTCAGCCTGTGCTCTACAGTAGATTGGTGATAAGCATGGGACAATTATCATGTCAGATCATGTACATCATAGAAACATATTCCATTTGATATCTATTCTTCAAAATAGCGTGTGTGAAAAGGGTCCTCAGCCGAGATTCTCTCAGAGTCAGAGAGACGCTCCTCTTAATCTCCTGATGTGCTTCTTGTCTTTGAAGCAGCAAATGGGTGGAACAAAACACTCTGTCTCCTCCTCAGGATATTACTGCTTGTAGAGCTAATCAGGTCGGAAACGATGGCGGTGCGGATGTGTGCGGGGAAAACCCTCACAAGGACACGCTGGTTTTCACGGCCGTTATCTCCAGCCCTCATTCCACCTCCTCCATGCGACGCATTAACCCCTCCGTCTATCTGTGACTTGTACATCCACAGTTTAAATGCGCTTCGAGTATCAAGACTGCATTCTGTGTACA
The DNA here is from genome assembly GCF_009769545.1 of Cyclopterus lumpus. Lineage (NCBI taxonomy): Eukaryota > Metazoa > Chordata > Actinopteri > Perciformes > Cyclopteridae > Cyclopterus > Cyclopterus lumpus. Next base: position 19,195,579 of record NC_046989.1, read on the forward strand.
CATTTTCAAGAGAGACCTGCTGCTGAGCAGTGGAGCGTAAAGTATGTACATCGCCGCAGGTTTTCTCAGATGTTCTCTCAGGCCAACAAGCATCATCCCCGTTGACCACATTGCCTCAGGTTATGAAGATTAAAACGGCATCACTGCCGATCATGAAGGTCATGGACTGTGTAAACTCAGCAGGAGTCCACATCAAAAAGCAGAGCGCGTGCAAACATATCGGGCTCATTGTGCAGCCTCTTTGACTTGGAATAATCAAGTTCCTTTAGTTCACCCTGCATTTTAATTAACATCTTTAATTATTTAGGATTCTATTATGGATGCACCCATTGATTTTTTTTCCTTTTCCAATTTCGACACACTCAGGGTACAGCCTCTGTGCCAACATGTTTTCTAGGCTTTTGAATAGTTCCTCCACTGCTTGGACGATATACATATAAAAAAGTGCGTCATCACAACGTATTAAACCTCACAGCCTCAAACAGCCGTCACATTCTAACGGATGGAGTTCGTCTGTAATGTTGTGCACATGTACAGGCCGTCAAAAGAAAAGAGGCTCTCTTAACAATCACGCCGTTTCACCAGTTGTTCATTGGAAAAACGTTATACACTTTATGTAATGCTGTCTGCCACAAGTTCATAATAATTTGTGTCTCGTGGTAAATTCTTTAAAAATTAAAATGAGAAAGATGTTTCTTTGATATTTGTGTAATGACATCGTCAGTGTGTTCCTGCCTGTCGCGGTACCACTGCAGGTCAATCAGCTGCTCAGGTGAGCAATTTCCCCCGTATTGCATTTAATTTTCTTTCTTAGAGCTTTCTGAACATAAAATAAGGTGATCAATGACGTCCATGTCTCGTTATTTTATTTTATATTTTAACAACAACAATCTTTTCCGGTGTTTCGCAAAAAGCTTAAGCATGATATCTTCATGACATGGTCATCATATGATATGATATGATTGTTATATGATAATGCTGCTTAAGTATCCAGTAAAGTACTAAGTTGGTATCAGTAACATTTGTAAGGTTCCTGATGTTTACTGGCCCTGAACACCTCAGACACTGTAAAGTTATCTAGTTATCTAGTTATCTTTGACCGAGACTTGTCCTTTAACTCCCACGTTAAGCAAATCTCAACGACTGCATTTTTTCATCTACGTAACATTTCAAAAATCAGGCACATCTTGTCCCAAAAAGATGCAGAAAAGCTGGTTCACGTGTTTGTTACTTCCAGACTAGATTACCTATCTCCTCTTCTCTCTCTCCTTATGGATGAATTTACATCTCTTCATTGCACATTACTAACTCTACTTCTTCCCCGGAGTATTTGTGCCTTCTTGCCTCATAGCGTCCATTGGACCAGGATGTGTCTGAAGCTGGTCCTGGCTCCTGTATCCTGACTCCTTGCCCCTGCTTCCTGCATCCCGCCCCTGGCCTGGGTCTGGCCTCCTTCCCAATGGCCCTGCCTCCTTCTTTGTGCCTCCTGCCTCAAGGGCTTGGCCTCATTGGTCCGGCCTCATTGGTCCGGCCTCTTTCGCGATGCCTCCTGCCTGGTGTGCCGGCCTCCTGCCTCCGTGGCCCTGCTGATGCCCCCTCCTCCTTCTGTTTCATGGATTGTGGAGGTCTGGATCGTGGTCTATGCCTACTACTCATTATTCATAATTTCTGTCATATTCATTGAATGTGTTGTAACTCAGTAACTCTGTTCATATGTACACATGACATCTATTCATCTGTCCATCCAGGGAGAGGGATCCTCCTCTGTTGCTCTCCTGAAGGTTTCTTCCCTTTTCTTTTTTTTCTTCTGTTTTTCCTGATCTGATGTGAGGTCAAAGGTCAGGGATGTCGTATGTGTACAGATTGTAAAGCCCTCTGAGGACAATTTGTAATTTGTGATTTTGGGCTATACAAAATAAACTGAATTGTATTGAAATTGAATGGTACTGGCAAAGTGATTTATTGATATGATAGACAGCCCGAAGGCTAATGTTATAAGTGCCTCCAGAGGGAGATGCATTGAAATCTGATAAATTGTCTCAAGTGATTTCACTTGTGATGTCAGGCTGGGGGCCACATGCTACTCCAACCTCGGGGGGTAGATTGCTGATTGTCTCCTGGTGTGAGTGAACGCTGGCGCATCTAGCTGCCGCTGCTCTCCGGTTGTTTTATTGTTTTTTTTGACGATTTTTCGACGATTTTCTGCACAGTTTGCAGCAGACCACCTACTTACTGTCATCCCGTTTAGTTTAATAGGAACTGTGCTTAAAGCGAGTTTGTTGTCCTGCCTACCCGAACGCTGACAGCTACGCTGCTCGGCGAACATCTGCCCGTGGCCGTGGATCATGTGGAGCTACAAGCTTGCTGTGAGCGTTGTGCTCCTGTGGACTGTCCTGTCCTCCTAATACTCCCAGTATCACCCCTGATCCACTACCTGAGCGCGGAGCTCCTCCAATTTAGATTCCTCCGTTCTGCTCCTCCGCCTGTATTATACAACTTCCCGGACATCGCTCGCCACCGCCGGAGGTACATTCACCGCGGATCGGGGCGATACCACCGCATCGATGACTCCACTGCCATCAACTCCATCTGGTCCTCCACCCGCCGTCAGAAAAAACCAACCCACAGGAAGGTGGACCACACCAAGTTAGCCAGCCTAGCCAGGTCGGCTAACGTTAGCTTCACCAACCAACACTCCGACTTCAAGTTTGGATTATTTAACATCCGTTCCCTCTCAGGCAAGGGACAGCTACTACAAGACCTCCTCCTCGACCACAAGTTGGACTTTCTCTGCCTGACTGAGACGTGGCAAACCCCTGACGACTTCTCTCATCTGAACGAGTCTGTTCCACCTGGGTTTGTTTACACCGCACACCCCCGTCTCACCGGAAGAGGAGGAGGTCTCGCGATACTTCACCGCGAGGACTTGGAAGGTCTCGTCATTATCTTTGCCAGTATCCCAGACATTCGAATCTGTGGCCTCTACAGCTGAATGGTCCTACTCCAACCGTTTTACTCAACATTTACCGCCCACCCAAACCAAACAAGGACTTCATCAATGAATTCACCACACTTTCTCACACACATCTGCTCACTGTCTCCCAACATCATTCTGTTGGGCGATCTGAATATTCACATGGACAACACTAATCATCCCCTCACTAAGGACTTCACTTTTTGCTTGGACAGTTTGGTCTCCTTCAACATATTCACTTCCCCACACACTCTAAAGGTCACATTTTGGACTTGGTCATTTGCTCTGGTGTCACTCCCTCAACTGCTCTGCTGTCGATCTCCCCTATCTCAGATCACATGCTCATTTTATTTAATTTAAGTTTAACATTATCCAAATACAAACAGTTACGTGTCATATCCTTCCGCAACATCACAAACATTAATCTGGCTGACCTCACAACAGGCATTGACAGTTTCCCCATCATCACCCCCCCACACACCCTGGATCATCTGGTTAATCTTTACAATGATAGTCTCCGTACTCTGCTGAACTCACTTGCTCCCCTCAAAACCCGGACTGTCTCATTCCCCCACTCTGCCCCTTGGTTCTCCCCTCAGCTCCACCAGTTGAAAGCCAAGGGTCGTCAGTTGGAGAGGCTTTTCACCAAAACCGGACTCACGATCCATAAACAGATGCACCATGCCCACATCCTCCTCTACAAAGATGCCCTCTCCTCAGCCAAATCACAATTCTTTACTGACAAAATCACTGCTGGTGCTGGGAACACCAGGACCCTTTTCTCTGTGGTCAACAATTCATTCCGCCCCCCAGATTCCCTTCCCCCTCACTTCTACTCCACGGAAAACTGTAACTCCCTAATGTCATTTTTTTAACACTAAAATAACTACCATCCATCAGCAACTGACCCCTCATACGTCCAGCTTGTCCTTCTACTTTTGGTCCCCCCCCCCCCGTCTCTGTACCTCTCTCCTGCTTCCAACTCCCCTCTGCCATCGTTTTATCAAAACTCATCCAGACTTCCAAGCCATCCACCTGCCAACTCGACCCCCTCCCATCCTCCCTGGTTATAGCCTCCCTCCCCTCTCTGCTACCCCTGATAACGGCCATCATCCATTCCTCCCTCACCTCTGGTTCTGTCCCATCACCTCTCAAATCCGCTGCTGTTACTCCAATTCTCAAGAAACCTGGTTTAGACCCCAACATTTTCAATAACCTCCGTCCCATTTCCAACCTACCATTTCTCTCTAAAATCTTAGAAAAAACAGTGGCATCTCAGATTCAGGCTCACCTCTCAAACAACAATCTCTATGAACAGTTTCAGTCCGGTTTTCGCCCCCGTCACAGCACAGAAACTGCCCTCATCAAGATCTCAAATGACCTCCTCATGGCAGCTGACTCTGGACTACTATCAATCCTCATCCTCCTCGATCTGAGCGCCGCCTTCGACACCATCTCCCACACCATCCTCCTCGACCGTCTAGCCTCCATTGGAATTTCAGATACACCCCTTTCATGGTTTCACTCATATCTCTCTGGCCGTACTCAGTTCATTCAGTTAAAATCATTCACATCACATCCCTCCCTCCTCTCCTCCGGTGTTCCCCAGGGATCTGTCCTTGGTCCTATCCTGTTTATTATCTACCTCCTCCCACTTGGACTCATTTTCCGCAAACATAATATTCAATTCCACTGTTACGCGGACGACACCCAGCTCTATGTTTCCTCCAAACCCTCTTCCACTTCCCCGCCCCCTCCCTCTGTGCCTGTTTACAGGAAATAAAAAACTGGTTCACCTCAAACTTCCTCAAATTGAACAGCAATAAAACCGAGGTTGTCCTCATCGGCTCCAAGTCCACTCTCACCAAGCATCCCAGTTTCGCCCTCACAATAGACAACTCCTCGGTCTCCCCCTCCCCTCAGGCTAAGAGTCTGGGTGTCGTCCTCGACAGCACACTGTCATTCCACACTCACATCAACACCACCATCCGGTCTGCCTACTTCCACCTCCGAAATATCAACCGCCTCCGCCCTTCACTCACACCCAACAGCGCCGCAATCCTGGTCCACTCTCTTGTCACCTCCCGCTTGGATTATTGTAATTCCCTCCTCTTTGGTCTCCCCCACAAACTCCTCCATAAACTCCAACTGGTCCAGAACGCTGCTGCCCGCATCATCACCAAGACCCCTTCCATCTCTCACATCACCCCTGTTCTACGACAACTCCACTGGCTCCCCATCAAACACCGCATTGACTTTAAGATCCTCCTCCATGCATTCAAGGCCATCCACAACCTCGCCCCTCCAATCTGTCTCACCTCCTCCAAATCAACATCCCCACCCGGTCTCTCAGGTCTGCCTCCTCCATCAACCTGACTGTCCCCCCAGCTCGTCTGTCCACCATGGGGTTCAAGAGCCTTCAGCCGCTCTGCCCCTCGCCTCTGGAACTCCCTCCCCCCTGACATCAGAAACATTGACTCTATCATTTTATTCAAAACCCACCTCAAAACCCACCTTTTCAGGCAGGCCTATGCCTGACGTGTTCCCCTCTGGGTTGCTCTGCTGCAAACTGTTCTGCTTTTAACTGTGCTGCTTTTTAAATTGTGTCAGATTTTTAAATATGTTGTACGGCGACCTTGAGTGCCTTGAAAGGCGCCTTATAAAACAAATGTATTATAGAGCGTCGTACACTAATCAGAAGGTCAGGCGTTTCTTTACCGTCCAAAGCTTAAGCAGATACTTGTCACATCCTGTTTTATTTTCCCTGCACTTCCTGTCCCTGTGATTGTCTGCCCTGTCCCTGATTGTTCATTCCCTTCACCTGTGTCTCGTTCCCCGGTGTATTTAGTCTCTGTCTTCTCCTTGTCCTGGGCCAGATCGTTATTGTACTTTCCCGTGTGTTCCTCGTCCTCTTATGACTTGTTGTACTTCCCGTGTGTTCCTCGTCCTCGTATGACTTTTTGTACTTCCCGTGTGTTCCTCGTCCTCGTATGACTTGTTGTACTTCCCGTGTGTTCCTCGTCCTCTTATGACTTGTTGTACTTCCCGTGTGTTCCTCGTCCTCGTATGACTTGTTGTACTTCCCGTGTGTTCCTCATCCTCTTATGACTTGTTGTACTTCCCGTGTGTTCCTCGTATGACTTGTTGTACTTCCCGTGTGTTCCTCGTCCTCGTATGACTTGTTGTACTTCCCGTGTGTTCCTCGTCCTCTTATGACTTGTTGTACTTCCCGTGTGTTCCTCGTCCTCGTATGACTTGTTGTACTTCCCGTGTGTTCCTCGTCCTCTTATGACTTGTTGTACTTCCCGTGTGTTCCTCGTCCTCTTATGACTTGTTTTACTTCCCGTGTGTTCCTCGTCCTCTTATGACTTGTTGTACTTCCCGTGTGTTCCTCGTCCTCGTATGACTTGTTGTACTTCCCGTGTGTTCCTCGTCCTCGTATGACTTGTACTTCCCGTGTGTTCCTCGTCCTCTTATGACTTTTTTCATAATAAAAGAGTTTGTTCACGTCACCTCGACTCCCGTGTGTTCCTCTGCTCCTGAGTTTCTGCCACTGCCCTCGGAAACGTTAGTGAACGTGAAAATACTCTTGTGAGTCTTTTTAAAAGTTTTGGAAAGGCGTCAGCTTATCACCTTGGGAACAAACTGACTTCTTGGTGGTCTCATTGGTGGTCTTTCTGCTTCGTTATCACGTACAGTAAAGCCACCAGTCACTCTTCAAAAGAATCTTATCTCAGCCTCTGCCTGTGGTGGTACTATTTTAAAGCTCTTGTCATTGGGGAATGAACATTAGCCGCCTCCTCCAGGCGTCTGTGAGGATGAGACTGAGCAGGGACATTTCCCAGAGCGCCGTCTGATGTCAGATGCTGTATGCTAAGTAAGAACAAGTCGCTCGGCTGACGTGGGTCATTTCCCCAGTCACTGAGTCAGCGATATATTGCCTTCCTCTCCTTCTCTGTCACAGACACAACAGCACGACAGATCTGTGATCAGAGGCTATGACAAGGTGACCAGGAAGTGTTCAGTTGGAGTCAACCACGAGAGGTCCTTGAGCATGTAGCCATAACTGGCCACCCACAAATATGATACAGTTTGCTGCAGCAGGAGGCGAGGTCAGCCATGGACAGACACAGAGGGGCACGCTCACTCACGGACGCACACGGCAACACACACAACAAAAGGCTGACGCCTGCCAGAGATAATAAGACAGAAAGTGAGTTGGATTGCCAGAAATGTTTAATGTAGCTTAGATGACAGAAAATGTGAAATAGGTGCAGTATAATAAACGACATGTTGAGTTAGTTAACATGCTGAGAAACTCATTTTAGTGCCATTGTGGACGGCAGTCAGATGGGAGGTGTGAAATGAGAGGGACAGGAATTGGAAGGCAGTCGAAGGCTCACTGGAAAGGTGTTTCCTTCATGGAACATGGCTCCTCAGTGAGCGGAGTTAGTCACATGTCAGAAAGAATCACATTATTTCCAAGGTGCTACTCACAAATGAATTAGTAGGTCACGCTCGCCTCCAGTTTCACTTCCCATTGTACGTGTCACACGTACAATGGGAAGTGAAACACAGGCTGCAACATCATTTCAAAACACCAAAATAAATCTGCTCAGTATTTTGCATTGTTTTATGCGGCCTATAGACGGTGTATGTGTACTTATGGAATCATGTGGATTGCAGGGATTTTCACTATTTCATAACACTGGTCTATTTGAGTGCATCAGAGACTCACATAACATGTCAAATAGGGCATCTGTCAAGGAAGCACTGAGTGATCATATGTAATGCAGGTTCAGTGGCAGCCCCTCAGAATATGAAATCGGTCCTCACTGGCCACCATGACACTAAAAAGCTCCTCTCAGACCCAGAAGTGAGACACATTGAGAGACAGTTGTAACTTGTGTAACTGCTCCAACTGTTGCCAACGGATGGCGTTTAGATGGAGAGGAGACATGCTGATTTTCTCAATGAGCTGGATATTTTCTATTGTTTTATTATATGCTTATGTTATGCACCTTTCACTGAGTCAAATTCCTTGTATGTTCAACATACAGGGCAATAAACAGTTCTGCTTGGAAGTTTTGGAAGCAAATGATGATGATAATAGAGAGCAGTGTGCTGCCCCTCAATTCAGAACCACAGGCTGCACACACGTTGATATTTTTAGTTAGTGAACCATTTATTTACGCTGATGCTGACAAGATATTTAAGAGGTGTTTTCATATGTGTGTGTTTTTTAAATGGGATGGCGTTACAGAAATGAGTTCCCCATCTTGTATCAGGCCCAAGTGGACAAGAATGTAATTTTTATTGAAAGAGAAATTAGACATTTGCATAATTCAAGGCTGGCTTGCCAACTGGAAAAGAGAAATAAACTGGCCCCCACAAGTCCAGCATGGGAGAAAAGCTCCAACATCACTGTGATAGCTCGTGAGCTAGCTCACGTTAGCTAGTAGACGTGGGAGGAGTCAGGTCCATAGAGTGTTGGAGCTATTTATTTGATATTAGTATTTAGTTATTTTATTGACAAGTAGTATTGTTTAATCGTTCAGGTTGTTTGCTTATTTAGGTTGGATGTTTTTGATATATCAGAATAGCTTTTTCTTGTAATAGTTTTTAGTTTAGTTTAATTCTTTGTTGTTGTCTAGATATATTTAGTCTTCAGGTTGTTAATTTGTTCGTCGGGTAACGCTGAACAAGGCCTAGGAGTAGGCAGGTACAGGACCAGCATGCACCTGGGTAGGCCTATGGTTTTTTTCCAGCGCAGGAAGAAGCCTCACTACTGGAGACATGGTTCTTGTTGCGGACGCCACAGCTCCAAGAGGATCTTAGATGATGGGGAAAGTGTTGGATGTAAGACCAGCTGCAAAGGGACTGGTGCGCTCTGAGCGGCTATAAACCAGAACCGGCGCAGGAGAGGCGGCGTTAGGAGTTCCTTTGTTCTTTTGTTTGTTTGCATGTTTTGTTCAGTTAAATAAATTATCAGAAAAACGGAATCCTGAATGGACAATGCTTTCTTTTGCCTGCGTAAACCAATTTGTTTTTGATTTATTGGACAAATGGCCACTACACTGAGTTACACGCGGCCTGTTCTGCTGCCTGCCGTCCTCCTGGTGAAGCAGGAGCAGCAGAGGGTGATTCCCATCAGACCTGGGCTGAACTTAGACTTACATGAAATGACCACTGCGCGCCGGGCGGGTAACTCAGAAAACTTCAATCACAGTGACTAGCTTTCCTACGTGTCTCCAGTCCGTGGTTGTGACACGACGTAGCCGAGGAAAGAGTGCACAGCAATAACATGATCATGTTCACTCAGCTGAGACCAATAGCCTCCTTTTAAGAAAATAAATACCAAAATGTTCTTACAAAACAGTCTAATATGGAATACAATATATTTGTGAATTGTAGCATTATGTTTTTTACATATATATAAGAAACAAACAATACATAGGAACCCTACAAATATAAAGTGGTGCGATTTTCTGAATTTCCATTGTTTTCCATCGTCAACAATACACAATGATACATGCTTAAAGTAAGTGTAGTCAGTAATAAGTAGTGATTTCTATGAGATTATTTACAAAGGGTCGTGAGAGAGACAAAAGACTTCAAACCCTGATCTAATTCTTTATGTAAACTTACACAGGATCATTATTGCACATGTGCAATGTGCTGCAGCACTCACGAAGTCCAGCAGGTTGGAAAAGAGGCTGAAAAAGGAGCAGTGAATTATCAGAAGGTGCTGGCTCCAGTCGTGGTCACATCACAACGTCCCTTTAAAAGCCGCGTGCTGCGGCCTCCCGGGGGCAACGACAGTGTCGGGAATGGATGTCCTCGTCCGGGAGGTGCAGAGTTGAAAGGTACAATTTTGTATCATCTTTCGGTATCAGTTAATAATATAATACAGCACAATCAATGGCCACATCAAGCACAGTGAAGCAGTCATCACGGATAACACATCCAGGCCCGCAAATCCTTTTACCCCGAGGAAGATCCGCCTTGTTGTTTACCTCGGGGGATGGGTTCTATCTAACAATCATTCGTCACAGGACAGAGCGCCCCGTCTCTCCCTTTCATCTCGCTCCAGTTTGGCCTTGAAGTGCGACCTGCACGAGGCGCGAGCTCACCCATCCTCACCCATCCTCACCCATCCTCACTCATCGCCTCGCTCCAATCCACCGCGGACAAAACGCACAACAAACAGGCTTTTATTTTCACTCATTCTACCTCAGAGACACCAAGCATAAACATTTGGCTGTCGTGCTTTCCATCAGTTTTAGTATGCATGAGGTGATGGAGCTCGGCTACCCACGCTCCACAGAAACAACGAATCGGGGGGGGCGTGGGGGGGGGTTGTTGCATCTCCCCTTTCAGCAATTCAATTCAGGGGACATTAAATGAAGTGCCCATGCAGAATTTACAGGAGTTATATGCTTCTTTTTTTAACCCCAAACCCTGTTTCTTTTCTTGTTAAGTGCAGCCAGAGGAGAGTTTGGCTAATGTGTGATGTCCCTAATGCGGACATAATGGGAGAACAGCGCTAATGTTGCTACGCCAACGGTGGAAATGTCGCTGTTGACACACTCAGGCTTAACAGAACTGTAATTAGCCTCAACACAAGGAGGGCTACAGCACAGTGGAGAGCCATGATGCCAGAGAGAGAGAGAGAGAGAGAGAGAGAGAGAGGAAGTGTGTTGCAATGTGACCAAAAGATAAAGACAGACAGGAGGAGAAATTCTTCCCGCTCCTCTTACGCTCTTTCCTCAATCAAAGACTCCGAACAAAAGATAACTCATCAATTTGCCACACCAAATTACCCCGGCTCTTTTGTCACCTCGGCCCTCCTCCTCATTCCACATTAACCCAAATTGCTTCCGCCTTGCAGTTCAACATGATCCAAATGACAAGCAGCACGCTCGCGGCTTTGCCTCTTTTTCCGACTCATTTCACATTCAGCCATGGAAATCAAAGCAGGACAGTGGTTTTTGACATTATTGTACCCTGGTAATAAACTTAGCAATTAGGTGGTGGAAATTAATTTAGAGGAGGGGGGAAAAAAAGTGGCCTCCATTCAGATTTAAGACCCTGGAGCAGACTGAGGTTGTTGTAATTCTCACATCACCACTTGGAGGTGCTCTTTCACACACTCCGCCTCACTCACACACAGTGGCAGTGGTGTAATGCTGATTGATGTGCAGAGGCTGGCCCCTCTCTCAGCTGCTGGTAATTGCCTCCATCCACCTCCCAATACCAAGGAGTGCAGCGAACTCCCCCCGAACTCCTCCAGAAACACTCGCAGAAATATTCAGCAGCCGTCCACGCCGGAGTTTGACATCCACTTCCAAATCTGACAGGGCCTGACAGGGAGCTGAGGAGCGGAGTCCGCTCTAGGCTAAATTTCCCCTCTTTCGTGCCTAGGTTTGGTGCGGGGCCCAGCGGGAGCCCGCCCCAAAACCAGGCCTCAGGTGTGGGGAGGCATCAGCAGATGTTGGTTGGTCGGGCTCACAGAGTTAGTAATGTTTCAGGCTTTAATCTGTGTGAACGGAGCAGTTAATGAGGAAAAATGAGTTGTCATGTGCCTCGTTGATCATGTTGAGCCCGAGAGGGACAGGAGTTACAGGAGAACATGTTCTGTATTCACTCTGTTGGCAGGGAGACAATCTTTCCCCAAAACAAAGTCAGTGTTAAAGACTTGTGTAATACAAGGGGGGGGGGGGGGGGGGGGGGCATGGGGGGGGGGGGGGGCAATGTTCTGTGCAGAAGTGGGGGGGCGGAGCTTCAGGGCTGCAGTCTGGCATGTTGTCTGCAGCGGTTCTTTGACTGCAGTCCCCTTTGGTGCTGGGTACAGCGAGCTAACGCTACATGAATGCTGAATGACGTTACAAGCAAACCTCCCTGGAGTCAACGGGCTTCACAGGAACTCTCATTGTGTCAGTTCTAACTTATAACACTGACAACGTGGGCCTGGCGGCCGGTGAGTCCCTCGGCTGCGTCGGTAGGTAGGTCGACTGCAGACTGCATACTCAATCAGTATGTCCTGTCTCCTGCCTCCTCAATACACCACCAAGGGAGACCGCACCACCAGCTCACACCCTGGGCCCACACTGCAGCAACTGTCCACACATTGGGAATCTAATCGGTGACTTGAAAACAGAATGAATTGACGTGTTTCATATGGTTCATATGGTTTTGATTAATTAGTGTAAAGTTTTTACAAGAGTGTTTCATTTTGCAAAGTAACTGAGGTGTTTTGCTAATTGGGTTTGTGGATGTGCTAATTGTGTGTACTGTTTTGAAAAAAAAAAAAAAAACATCAAAATCGCGCTTAAGTAGTCGAGAAAAACTGTAATACACCACAGTAAAAGTCCTGCATTCAGATGTTTTATTACAGGTGAAGATTGAAAGAGAGCCATTATCATATGGGGTCGGATCAGTCTCAATAATTGCAAATGCAAACACAAAGATTCACAAATGCAAACACAAAGATTCACAAATGCAAACACAAAGATTTACAAATGCGCAGAGAACAATTCACAAATACTTTACAATGCACACATAAATAAATTACGATTTATATAAATGTAAAAGAAAAATCACAAATATATTTCTGCATTTCCATGTGGATTCTATTTGTTTGTGGATCGCTCCACTAGTGTGTGTGGGATTTATGAGACTCCTGGTGGCTGGATTTGCGTTTTTTTCAACATAGACCAATCTGTAGCCAATCAGATGTTGCCCTCATTTATTTTGTAAAAATCAAATCTATGTAACCAGTAATATCTCTCTGTCGGGTACTACAATATTTATCAATGTCTAGGACACAGTACGTAGTAAACGGTTTTTAAGTGCTTAAAGTGCACAAGTTATTTCGTGGTACAATCACTTCATGTAGGAACATGATTCAATACTTTCCATATCTAAACACCTTGATAAATCCACATCTGTTTGTGGCCCTTATAGTCGCCTACCTTGCCGTTAAAGTCGTGGCTTGGTGCTTTTCCCAGAATTTGTGTGAGCGGTTCTCCAGAACGTGCAAACAGCAACACCACGCTCATAATGAAAATGATGCAATGCTATAAATTAAACCAGCGCACAGTATGACATTTAGCTCCATATTTGTATTCTCACATACTTGTATTCTATATGTATTCTGGTATTGCTAATACTGTTAAGTATTTAATCTGAGTACTTCACTATGAGACAACATTGAAATAGATTTGGCAGAACTGTAACCCATTGGAAAGCTTGTGTTATGAAGTGATGTGTTTGTGGCTGCAGCAACGAGGAGGAGACTAACTGGTTCAGGAACAATAGAATGTGACACAACTCTTTGTCTTGGAGGAGAAATGTGTTCCTGGTGAGCAGTTGAGCTGTGACCACAATTCAACACGATGTTTTAGATAAACTCTTACAGACCAGTAGAAAGTAGGCCAAAGGAATGCAACAGGAAGTGCAGACTATACGATTGTTGGTTTATTTCAAAGCTCGTCAGACACCCCACCTCCAGTCTGACCAATGAGAAGCAGCTTTCTAACACCTCCAGTCCGACCAATGGGAAGCAGCTTTCTAACCCCTCCAGTCTGACCAATGGGAAGCAGCTTTCTAACATTGAGTGGCGTTCCAAGCTGCACGTCGTTGGAATCGTGCAGCGGCTTTAAATCAGGAGCGTTCCTCCTCCAGTCACCTGGCGCTCGGCTTGATTTTACAGACCACGGATTTTACTGCCCAGCACTCATTGTCATTACACAGGCATGGGACAGATACATGTGCATAATGCCTACACACACACACACACACACACAACACAGCCTGGGAATCCCACAGGGGCCCTCTGCCACACATAGCAGAGCACCTGTGTACAGTATGAACTGTGTTCCATATCTCATAAGAGTCATTCTAGCGTGCTGATTAGCTGTGACTAAGCTCATGTTGACACGAACCATAATGCATTGCATCGCAGTGCCCAAGTGTTTCTCTTCCCTCCCTCAGCTAACATTGGATAAATGCATTTTCGTGTGAATATGAATTCATCCAAATAAATGCAGCAATTCGCAAAATGATCACAATTCTTGTCTCGGAAATGCTTCTCTTGTAATAACACGTTTGTTTCCCATCGTATGTTTTCTTTTTGCTTTTTGTTTTTTCGATAACCATTTTCAATATTCCTCTAATGGCATTGTTAACACAAGCAGTGTAGGGTTTAAAAACATTTCCGTCTACTCAAATAGTCCAAATTAATTCCTGAAGTGATTGTTGCGGTGCGATATTTTCAATCACCTCAGCCCTGATTATGGAAATGGTTCATTATTCATTGGAATGTTTTAAATGTGAGCGTGTGTGCTGAAAAGCTATTGAAATGCTAATGCTCCTATTAAATCCAGTTGCTGCATTCTCAGAGACGTGTGAGGCTTTCATCTGAGAAAAAAAGGCAGAACACATTGATGGAAATCAATATCTGACTCTGATAATGTGGCTTTGGTCGGCATGTCAATTTAAACTTTGTGAACATTTCCAGTAATGTGTGTCCTGTGGGTTCTTGTATTTAATACACTTCACACAATTGATTACATCACAACAAAACTCACTGAACAAGACAACTAGATTAATGGTCTGTCTGCAAACACACCGGTAAAGCAGGCCTTTATGAGCCGTGCCCGTCACTAAAGGGGATCATTATAATCAGCCCCACTGTTTCCAAGGTGACCTCTGAACAGCGATGGTGGACAGTATGCCTGCTCTTTCATCTGATAATACGGTTACTGTACCCCACCCCACCTAATCTAACCTTTGTCACGACTTGTCAACAGAGCCAAGAGTACCAATGTGTTTCAGAGAGTTTAGAAACTGAAAGGAAGGACTAGAATCCAGCCGTAGACACTGTTAGACTGTCAGATATCAGTACCTGTGGATTTATGCTTCAGCTATTTACTACTTTTCCCAAAAGAGACTTTTAAAAATCCTAAAGCTGTACTAATCTTTTTTTTGTTGTTGTATTATAAATGGATTAGTCTGACTCACTGGATGTAGACTATGGATTATAAATCTGCCATTAGCCGCCTATTTCAGACATTCTACTCCCCTTCCTCCATCTGCGTTATTTATCTCACAAGTAGAGCACCGGGTTTGAAACAAACTTTCCTTCGTGGCCAAACCCTGGAATTACAATTTCCAGGTCCGTCACGTGATGCCACGGATGCTTTTTAACCATGGACTTACGTTGGAAAGAGACGTCTGTCCCTCAGCGTTAACTAGGGTTAAAGGAAACCCTGTGTGCATGCTCAATGCACACTAGGGGTTCAGCCCAGGACGACTGTGATTGGTTTAAATATATACTAACATGTCAGAGCAATTTCCATAATGTACATGGATGATAATGTGTGGAGCCAGACCTTTCTTTAGCCAACACAGCGCTGTGGAGATCGGTATGTCTTTGCAAGACTAATGATAGATCTATGGTAAACGGACCTGTACTTGTTTATCTCTTTTCTAGTCTTCCGACCACTCAAAACGCTTTAACACTTCATTCACCCATTCATACACTGATGGGAGGAGCTAAGGTTCCACCTGCACATCAGCAGTAACTAACATTCACACCCATTCATACACTGATGGGAGGAGCTAAGGTTCCACCTGCACATCAGCAGTAACTAACATTCACACCCATTCATACACTGATGGGAGGAGCTAAGGTTCCACCTGCACATCAGCAGTAATTGACATTAACACCCATTCACACACAGTAGACACAGCTAGGGGACACATTTGGGGTTAAGTGTCTTGCCCAAGGAGACATCGACATGGGCTAGCAGAGCCGGGGAATCGCACCGCCAATCTTCTGATTCACCACTGATCCACAGCAACCCTCAATAAAAGAACTTTTGTTTTTATTGTATTCATAATTTATAATGTAAAACAAGTTGCTCACAGCTCAACTCACTGAAAAAGAGTTAGCATTGAACTGTTAGCGTCCTTTAGCTCATTGTTGTGGTTTCCTATCTTCCCTTATGAGTGTCATTTCCAGGAGGCAGGGAGCTGTTTTCAATTTAAAAAATTTAATAACACACCGTTAACTGTTGGTAGCATCTTGCTAAATAGCCAGATATTTCCCTCAGGAGTTGGTGGAGACCAAATCATCGAGCGTAAAGGAATATTAAAGGAAATTAAATAGGAAATTGTTTGCTAACATGTTCGCCGTAACAAATGTAATATAATGATTGTGTTTATAAGTTGTTCTGCAGGATCCAAGTGACATAACATGTTGTTGTAACAAATGTCCCCAAAAAACCCTTTTAGTGGGACAAGAAGGGAAGAAAGCTTCAGGGGTTTATGACAATTTATTTTTAAAAGGTCTGTCTTTGAACACCAAACATCAAGTCAACTACATTTGACTAGCTGTTTATGGAAAAGGAACAAATACTCAACTCAATGCTGCTGCACGTGGATTCTTCTCTCAAACTCTAACCTCTCTTCTTCTCCCTCCCTTTAATCCTCCCTGTCAGGGTGTGAGCTATGTTCTTGTGAAACAATATAATCCTGTAATGCGATCAGAGGCAGTTCATTTTTAATTACAACTTACGACGGTTCTGGTTCGTTCCATGACATCATCATCTTTCTTCAAAGTGCACTCTGAAGATCTCACAGAGGAGAGCTGTGTCTCCCCGAAATAGCAAAACAATAACCCTCAGAAAAGGATTAGATGACACCAAGAAGCAATCTGCCCCTGATCAGGTGAATTCTATCAAAAGTTTGCAATGATGCATGGTCTCCCACACACACACTCACACACACACATATCTACACGCACACACACACACACACATGTCTACAGGCACACACACACACACACACACCTACATATCTCAGCACACACACACACACACACACACACACACACACACACACACACACACACATATCTACATGCACACACACACACACACACACACACACACATATCTACATGCACACACACACACACACACACACACACACACACACACACACACACACACACACACACACCTACATATCTCCACACACACACACATATCTACAAGCACACACACACACACACCTACACATCTCCACACTCACACACACACACCTACACACTCACACACACACACATCTACACACACACACCTCTACACGCACACACACACCTACACATCTACACACACACACACCTCTACACACACACACACACACCTACACATCTAACCACATACACACACACACACATACACACACACACCTACACACTCACACACCCACGCACACACCCACCCACACACACACACACACACCTACACACAAACACACACACACCTACACATCTACACACACACATCTACACACTCACACATACCTACACACACACACACATGCACGCACACACACACACACACACACACCTACACATCTACACACACACACACATAAACCTACACAGACACACACACATACACATCTAAACACACACACACACACATACACACTCACTCACACACACACACACACACCTACACACACACACACACACCTACACACCCACATCTACACACACATTACATTTCATGTCATTTAGCTGACGCTTTTATCCAAAGCGACTTACAATAAGTGGATTCAACCATGAGTTCAAACTCAGAACAACAAGAATCGAGAAAGTACAATTTCTTCAATAAAGTTAAACTACAAAGTGGTATCAGTAAGAGACATTCAATTCAATTCAGTTTATTTTGTATAGCCCAATATCACAAATTACAACTTTGCCTCAGAGGACTTTGCAATCTGTACACATACGACATCCCTGACCTTTGACCTCACATTGGATCAGGAAAAACTCCCCAAAAATAACCTTTGACAGGGAAAAAAGGGAAGAAACCTTCAGGAGAGCAACAGAGGAGGATCCCTCTCCCCGGATGGACAGAAGCAATAGATGTCATGTGTACAGAATGAACAGCATTTACAAAGTTACATAAACACATTACATGAATATGACAATGTATGAATGGAACTCCAATCCATGAAACAGAAGGAGGTAGAGAGGAGGGGGGTAGAAGTAGAAACCGTTGAGGACAATTGGTCTAGGTTAATGGGAGAAAAGCCATCCAAATATACACCAGGGCATACAGCCGTTTCCAAGGCCACTCCTCTTGATGACAGATCGGTAGTAGTTAAGGGCAAGAGATCATCAATCTTGCCTCTAACAGTTCAAATCTTTTCATTGAAGAAGTTCATGAAGTCATTACTACTGAGGTCTATAGGAATACACGGCTCCACAGAGAAAATAAGAACAACCCTGGGGTTGTTCTTATTTTTCTCTATTACTGATGAGTAATAGGCTGCTCTGGCATTACGGAGAGCCTTTTTATATATTTTAAGGCTATCTCGGCAAACTAAGCGTGATTCTTCCAGATTGGTGGCACACTATATGCTTTCGAGCTTTCGTGAGATTTGCTTTAGGTCGCGGGTCTGAGGGTTATACCAGGGAGCAAACCTCCTTTGCCTCACTGTCTTTTTCTTCAGTGGAGCTATCGAGTCTAGTGTCATTCTCAGTGAGCCTGTTGCACTATCGACAATATGATCAATCTGGGACGGACTAAAGTTAGCACAGGAGTCCTCCGTCACATTGAGACGTGGTATTGAATCAAATGCAGAAGGAATCGCTTCTTTAAATTTATCTACAGCACTGTCAGTTAGACATCTGATGTAGAAACTTTTGACTAACGGTGTATACTCCGGGAGTATGAACTCAAAAGTTATGAGGTAATGGTCTGACAGAAGATGGTTCTGTGGGAAGACCTCCAAATGCTCAATGTCAATGCCATATGCATTTAAGTGCTACTAAAGTGCTACTACAGCGCTACCTTCCCTATTCAAGGTATAGTCGAAAAAGATGTGTTTTTAGTTTGTGACGGAAGATGTAGAGACTTTCTGCTGTGCTGATGTCAATGGGGAGCTCGTTCCACCAATGAGGAGCCAGCACAGCAAACAGTCGTGATTTTGTTGAGTTTTTAGCTCGAAGTGAAGGAGCTACAAGCCGATTGGCAGAAGCCGAGCGAAGTGAACGAGCTGGGGTGTACGGTTTGACCATGTCCTGGATGTAGACCGGACCCGATCTGTTCGCAGCACGGTACGCAAGTACCAATGTTTTGAAGCGGATGCGGGCGGCCACCGGTAACCAGTGAAGGTCGCGGAGGAGCGGAGTAGTGTGGGTAAACTTCGGGAGGTTGAAGACCAGTCGAGCAGCTGCATTCTGGATGAGCTGTAGACGTCGAATGGCATTAGCAGGTAGACCTGCCAGGAGTTACAGTAGTCTATCCGTGAGATGACCAGAGCCTGGACCAGAACCTGTGCCGCCTTCTGAGTGAGAAGGGGTCATATTCTCCTGATGTTGTACAGCATGTACCTACAGGAGCGTGTTATTGCAGTAATGTCGGCAGTCAGGGAGAGTTGACTGTCGAGAGTCACTCTGAGGTTCCTGGCAGTCGGAGTCGGAACCAGCACTGAGTTGTTGAAGGTGATAGTCAGGTCGTGGGTGGGAGAGCCTTTTCCTGGAAGGAGGAGAAGTTCAGTCTTGTCCGGGTTAATTTTCAGGTGATATGCGGACATCCACTGAGAGATGTCGGTCAGACATCCACTGAGAGATGTCGGTCAGACAGGCAGAGATTCGTGCTGCTACCTGTGTTTCAGATTGGGGAAACGAGAGGATCAGTTGGGTGTCATCAGCGTAGCTATGGTAGGATCACCTACACATCTACACACACACACACACCTACACGTCTACACTCAAACACACACGCATACACACACACACATCTACACACACACCTACACTTCGACACACACATCGACACACACACACACACACACACAGTGTGTTTTTTGAGGAGCAAACCTTGTTGTGCGACCGGAAAGAGTCGATCACAGACCTTTCTTTCATCTTTCCTCTCCCCCTTTCTTCTTCCCTCCAAATAAACAATGGCGGTAGGGTAATGAGGCCACTGGGTGTTCTGGGGACACGAGATGAGAAGGAGACCTGGCCACACAGAACGTATCAAACAAGGAGACGCGAGGAGACGCCTCATTAGGGAGCCATGAACGATGGTGGCGGCTATTCATCCTCTCTGCTAACGACTGCCGGCCGCCTCATATGCACACATGCACACATAAATACAGACGCACTTATGGCATGAGCCCCTAGACGCATACACACCTGTCAAAACACAGAGGACACATTCAAGCACAGTGGGAAGCTGCTCAAGGTTATAGTTATTTTTTTAAATGCTCGGTAAAGAGAGGGAGAGAGAGAGAGAACTAGGAAAATAAGAGCTGCCCTGGGGGACACTATTCCACAAAGTATTATTTTTTAAATCAATAAGATGGTTTTCAAAGAAAATGCTAATATATGTAACACGTTTCAAAATGAAGGCAGTCATTGCTAGTAAGTACGATATGTAATAGAAACAAACCAATCATGTCTCTTGAACACAATGATGTTCTGTTCTATGTCACTTTATGTTTGGGTTTTTAACAATTGGTTTGACGAAACCACTAATTTGACGATGTTACCGTGGTGAGACCAAACTATCCAGCCCGACGTCACAGTAATAGCATCGATAGCATCTCTTACTTTGACCTTCATGTCTTTCAAACTGTGCCCAGTTTGACCGTCAATATATTTCTTATTCCGTTGGTTTTGTCATGAGGACGAGGTTGATTTTGAGAAGTTTGCGCACCAAGAATAAAGCCATGAGCCAATCACGTTGTGGGGAACGGGGGGAGGAGCTCCAGACAACAACAGGGCGGCTTTGTAGTTCAAACCAAGACGGCAAACTTTATTTTCCTTTTCAACCTTGACAAAGGCATCGTAGACAAGCTCCACCCTCGCTCACACCTTTCACAATAAAAGCCCTCAACATTTAATATTAGCAGGAGACTCTATAGCAATGCTGCTGGTGTGTAACATCCTTTACTCGCCATGCAGCAGTGCACGCAACACCTCCCTTTAAATGGATGACATTGTCTTGATTTGAACAATAAACATTAACACGCATACGGTTTTACATAATTAAACATTTCTATTTATGTATATTCTATATGATATAAAAATGTCTCTGTGTTTAATCTTGTTCATCAACAAATGTATGTTATTTTGATTAGACATTTGTGAGACTTCCCATTCTTCATGTTTTGAAGCGCTCGACTCGAGAGACTCATTCTCAAAAAGGTCGGTCGACCTTTGTGGCCGCTTAACTCAACGCTGACGAATCAGATACGGGGAAACAGTTGCTGCTGAGAAACGCTGCAATGAACGCTTTGTGCACTTTCTGCTGAGCAACAGAGCACATGGATATGGGAGATTACTGTATTCAGCAAACATGGATGAACTTATGCAAGACGGCATGGACTGGGTCAGAAGCAGACAGGGCCAGTTTCTCTTTTGTTTGCCTACACCTTAAATACACACACACACACACACACACACACACACACACACACACACACACACACACACCACTCGGTGTTGGAACAGAGTATTAGCTTTGGCAAACAGATGTGTACATTTTTCAATCTGCAGTCCTGTTTCATTTCCCGCGCCCGGTTGTGGGCCTCGGCGCTGGTCCCCGGGAGTGATAGCATTTCACCAGAGCTCTTGCATGTTTAATTCCCTGCTTTCCATCTCTATGTCTCTCCTTGCACACCTCCATCTTTCAACTCCTCCTCGCGTTTAAATCCCCCCACACCCTCTAACTCTCTCCTTACCTCATCCTTTCCCTCCTCTCCTTACCTTCACTTCATCGATTTCATCCCTCTCAACCCACTCCCTGGTCCCCTTCCCTTCCTCCACCCCTCACTCCTCTTCTTCCTCCGTCTCTCCTGAAGACAAACACTCCACAGGTTTCCACATCTCCTCCTCCCTCTCCCCGTAGACGGTGTGTTTGCTCAGGGATTAAGCCGGCTTTGTGAAGGAAGGAACTAATCAGACTCGTATTTGTCGTTGCATTCTGTGTCTTATGGCAGGAGGAGAACCTGACCCGCCAGGGGCTCACACACGCACACGCACACACACACACACACACACACACACACACACTCACACAGACACACGCACACATGGCGAGCGGGAAGACCGGGGTGAAAGCCGAGAGGCAGCCAGACGCAACTCGACACCCCGCCTGGCTCTGCTCTGGAGCGAGCGTGGGCGTGCATTCAGCCCTGCTCCGTTCCTGTATGTGTGTGTGTGTGTGTGTGTGTGTGTGTGTGTGTGTGTGTGTGTGCCTGTTTTCTGATTGGCCAGCTGACGCGTGGGATATGGATGGATCTGTGTTTTTCCCCTAATCAGCGGTGGCCCTGATTTGACAAATTCTGTTTTTTCCCTGCTGTCGGCGACGGGAGGCAGCTGCAGTAGTAGCGATGTGCTTTTTCCAGACGTTAGCTCAGCGACGGACGTGTTTGTGCATACAAAGTCACGGCCACACGCACGTACTGTACACACCACCGCCACCCCATCCAGTCAGCTGGCTGATTAGTCATTGCTCACATCTCCTTCTCCACTTGTCCACCACTCCATAATTCATGGATCCAACAGATGGGCTTGGCTGGGATCGAATTCTCTTCATGTTTTCCGGCTCCTCAGGTATTAAGCATCAGTCTACAACAGGTGTCCTGACCTCCTACTCTCTTTCCCAGACATGCAGAGTTGTAGCGCATCTGAGAGAGTCTGAAGAGTAGAGGCCCTGTCACTGTTAACACACATTATTAATGTCTTTTGTGAGCAGGAGCTGTGAGGGGAAATCATTTATTGTAGTTGCATTGATCCAGTTTGTACAGAATGTTTACAAGCTGCACTGAGTCTCTGAGGAGTCCCCACTCCTCTCTTGTTAACTCATTGTTGCTGACCTACAGAGCGGGCTGCATTTGGGTCGGGATGTTCCCGGATCGGAATTTCTTGATTTGACTATTTGTTCTTGGTTTAGTTTTTTTTCTGGCAATCCAAAATGTATATGGCACGGGTTTCAGTGATGATTTCGACCACATTAACACAGCCATTTTTTTATTGTCTGTCACTGTTTTATGTTGTATGTCTAAACTTTGTTAAATGTGCTTTTGCTGTCTTGACCAGGACACTCTTGTAAAGGAGAATTTTAATCTCAATGAGGTTTTTCCTGGTTAAATAAAAATGTTTTAAAACAACAACAACGTTGCAAATGTCAACTGTCAAATGTATATCTGCTGTCAGTCATCTCATGTATCTCCCTCATTCAGGTTGGAACCACTGTCCTAGAGACCCTTTTGAAACTACAAGGGTCGGGGATAAACCCTCCCCTCTCCTCAACCTTTACACCTTCTGAACGGGGGGTGAACTTCTCTTTCAATCGTCCCTGAGTCCCCGTTTGTGAGAGACTACAAAGACATGCAAATAACCGAGAGATCAGAGATGCAGTGTGATGCTGCCGGGGGGGGGGGGGGGCAACCTCATCGCCCGGGCTTTAGCATGTGGCCGATCCCACACGCGTTGGATAAGCAGGTTACTCAAAAAACAATGCTATTACATCTATTGTATTTACTGTCTGAAGTTGGGATGAGATTCTATTAAGAGACACTATGCACGAGGATAATCATTCACGGTGGATTATGAAAAGCAGTTTGGGAAGCGATCACTTGGTCGAACACAAAGCTTTTAATCAAACCCCAGACTGTAGGACTCCGGCTGGCTGGTTCCTTCTGCCCACACACTTGCCACTCCTCCTGCAGAGTGTCCTTTGTGGGCGAAGCGATGCAGAGTTGTCCCACGATGCTCCGGGCGAGAGCGGGACCACCTGGGCAGCTGCCACCCGAAAACGGTGCCATAGGAGCAAGCGGGCCACTCACACACACACTGGCACAAGCACACACAAATACTGAACACACTTCTGTTTAGTTCATTATGACAACCGTGTGACTCTTTCACAATAGTTTTCTCAGAAATGGTTCATTAGGGTGAGATCTAATCACGCAGAACAATGTGACTGTGTCATAAGGTTGTGGCCAAAGGCCCACACTGGATGAACATGGACTTAGAGTCTCTCTCACTGAGGGAATGGATTACATGCAAAGGCTTATTAAATATAATACATGATGGGTGATGCAGTGGTGGCTGGGTCTCTGCCCTGCCTTGCTCATGCATTTGGCAAGTAACTCAAACTAAAAGAAAGAAATACCTATTAAAAAAAGCCAACTTCCCCAACACACACACATAGAGGCCTGCAGTGTGTACACCTGGCCAACTGTGAGCCCGAGTGAGAGCACAGCTTGGGTTATGCCCATGGAAAGAGTGGCATCATTCCACGGGTCCTCATACAAAGTGGAGACCAGATGGAGGGCTGCATACAAAAAAGGCCAAAGTTGACAAAATCATCGTCAAGGGGCAACGAATCCGTGTTTCCAAGGGAAGTGGTGTGTTATATTATTATTATATATATATATATATATATATATATATATATATATATATATATATATATATATATGAATCTGCCTTTATTCATGAGAGGAAGAAACAGATAATAAAAGGAGGGGCCATTGTGTCCAGCTGCCCGTCGGTTCCCGCCATCATTAGCGAACACTTTATGGAAAACTTGGATGTTTTCTTACAGGACTGGACTTGCCAGCCATTTCTTGAGGTTTATTTAGTTGGCTCTGAAAGCTGAAATTTCAAACACAACTCCTCTTTGCCAAATATCTCAAACACATATTTGTCACGGGTCTGATCATTAGCGCAGAGAGGCGGGCCTGTGCCGACATGCGGGTACCAAGAACGCTATTGGATCTGACATTTGGCAATCCTGAGCCAGTGAAGGCATGTTGTGACTCTGGGTTCCTATTCCTGACAGCTTGTTCACCTTGATTAATGACCCTGAGGTGAAACAGAGTTCCCCCGTCCACCTCGGAGAGAACAAACCTAATGAACCAGATGCATTATTTATTATTGAAAAGTCCTGAACAAAAGCTGAGGTTGGGGTAAAAGCGAGGGAATGCATGTTCACCCTGCCTTCTTTATTTTGCTCGTCAACCTGAAGCCTTTGCCAAGTGGGAGAAGGGTTTGTTGCAGTGCACGTGATAATGTGAGTATCTATGGGCATGACAGTTCTCACGCTCTAATTCAGGAATCAAAGTGATTGTTGCTTATCTTGATCAGTGGGTTGGCGTTCTAGCTGTGAGAGCCGCTGGAAGAGATTACATCTTAATTGTCAGACATTACAGCGAGATGGCAACCAGAGACACGACTGTGCCTTGTAATAATCCTCCGTGGTGTTGACACTGACGTCCAAGTTAAAATAAAACTCACAAGCGCCGAGGATTGTGTCATTCCTTCTCTAGTTACGGTAATGAGAGAGGACTTATTCCTGTAATATTACATTACTGCTGCCAAGACCTTTCACTGAGCTTTGGCACAAATGTTCCAACCTTATTTTGTGCTGGAGGCTTTTTAGGGGAACCGGTGACTCGCTGCTGTTTGACATTTTTGTTGGAAATATTGTTAGGATCGGAATCCGTGGTTTTTTGGCGTCTGTTTGACGTATAATGTGCCCTCGATGGACTGGCGGCCTGTCCAGGGTGTCCCCTGCCTTCGCCCTATGTCAGCTGGGATAGGCTCCAGCGCCCCCGCGACCCTAATGAGGATAAGCGGTATTGAAAATGGATGGATGGATGGATGTTTGACCATATATATATATATATATATATATATATACATATAAGGTTTCCATGGATCGTGGCTGTGTCTGGAACCGGCCCTTCCTCCCGGACACTGCCCCTTGGCCCTGCCCTGGTCCCGGCCTCCTGCCATGGCCCTACTGATGCCCCTCCTCTCTAGCTCCTTCTGTTTACATGGATTGTAGAAATCTGGATTGTGGTCCATGCCTACTACTAATTATTCATACATTTCATGTCATATTCATTGAATGTGTTGTAACTCTGTAACGCTGTTCATATGACATCCATTCATCTGTCCATCCGGGGAGAGGGATCCTCCTCTGTTGCTCCCCTGAAGGTTTCTTCCCTTTTTGCCCCTGTGAAAGTTTTTTTGGGGAGTTTTTCCTGATCCAATGTGAGGTCAAAGGTCAGGGATGTCGTATGTGTACAGATTGTAAAGCCCTCTGAGGGGAATTTGTAAATTGTGATTTTGGGCTATACAAAATAAACTGAATTGAATTGAATATAAAAATGATAATGACTTTCCTATAATTTCTGTCAAAGCAGCATGTACAACTTGCGGTCAGTGCAGTCTGGTTTGGAAAAGTATTCAGTTTTGATCATTATTACTCATAACTAAATCAGGCAGTGGCTAAATTCAGTTATGGGTGAAAACTAGAATTACAGCCCTCTGGTTCTGTTATTCATTGTGTTTACATCCATGTTCGTCCAAAATGTCATCACATCATAATTTTATCCTATTAGACATTTTGTGTAAACATGTCTAATATCATAACAATTCTTGAGTTATGGTGTTTATGGTGAGTTATTGACCCCCAGATTCTAATTAGTTCATCCTTAGATTTCCAAATTTAAAGAAAATACGTCAAGGCTTTCCTAAGATATCACGTTCACAAGAATGGACCGGACGGACATAGCGTCAAAGTGACTGACTTGGATAGAAAGAGACGAAGCAACGAGGGTTCTTTGGGGTTCACTCTTTTATTGTTTTTGCACACAAACACTGTACTCTTGTCGCGCCAAGCCTCTCTTCCCCGTCACTCCTGCTCCTTTTGAGGGGAAAACCAGACACACCCACACACACACATTAACTGCAGCTGGGCTGATTAACCCTCACCCCAGCTGAGGTTGATTAGACCTGTCCCGACACCGTTCCCTGAACCGCACCCCCGCTCCACCCACTCTGCAGCCAAGCCTTTCAACACCCCACTGCCACATACCTCCACCGCCTGTCTTAGGTCAGGGTGCCATCCGGCCTAACCTACTTCCCCCCCCTCCCCATGAGAGTGGGAGAGGAAGTCGGCCACAACCATCTGCGTCCCCGGCCTATGGATCACCTTAAAATTAAAAGGCTGTAAAGCCAGATAACACCGAGTGATCTGGGCGTTGGTATTTTTCATGCGGTGGAGCAATTGGAGCGGGGCGTGGTCCGACCAGAGGGTGAATGAGCGCCCCAGGAGGTAGTAGCACAGGGAGTCGACCGCCCACCGTGCTGTACCTTGCCTCCCTTTCCGAAAGCTTCCGGCTGATGTACAGGACCGAGTGGTCAACCCCCTCTACCTGCTGGGACAAAATGGCCCCCAGCCCTCTGTTCGACGCATCAGTCTGCAGAGTAAAAGGAAGAGAAAAGTTAGGTGTGTGAAGGAGTGGTTCCCCACAGAGAGCTTGTTTTACCTTCTCGAACACCAACTGGCACTGCTCCGTCCACTGGAGGACCTGATGTACCTTTCCGGGTCAGGTCAGTCAAGGGGCTGGTCAAATCTGCGAATTTTGGAATGAACCGCCTGTAGTAACCCGCCAGCCCCAAAAACTGCCTCACCTCTTTTTTTGTCTTGGGCCGCGGGCAGGAGGCAATGGCGGCAGTTTTGTCCACCTGAGGGCGCACCTGGCCGGCGCCGAAGTGGTAGCCCAGATACCGTACCTCCCTCCGTCCAACTGCACACTTCCCCGGGTTGGCGGTGAGCCCCGCCTGCCTCAGGGACTCCAGCACCGCGCCCACCCGCTGCACATGCTCCGCCCAGATGGTGCTGTGGATGATCACATCATCCAAGTAGGCGGCAGCATATGCAGTGTGGGGACGCAGCACCCGGTCCATGAGGCGTTGAAAAGTGGCTGGGGCCCCAAACAACCCAAAGGGAAGCGTGGTAAATTGGTACAAACCAAACGGAGTGGAGAAGGCAGTCTTTTCCTTGGACTCTGGCGACAGAGAAATCAGCCAGTAGCCCTTGGTTAAATCCAGGGTCGTAAAGAAACGCGCAGTGCCCAGTCGGTCCAGGAGTTCGTCGACCCGGGGCATTGGGTAAGCATCGAATCGTGACACATCATTCACCCTGCGATAGTCCACACAAAACCGTATAGACCCATCCTTCTTGATCACAAGAGCCATGGGGCTACACCAGGCACTGTGGGACTCTTCTATTACCCCCATCTCCAGCATAGCAGCCAATTCCCTCTGAACCACTTTTCTTTTGTGTTCAGGTAACCTGTAGGGCCTTAAACGCACCGTCACGCCCGGAGGAGTCTCAATCTGGTGCATGATGAGGTTTGTGTGTCCTGGCAGGAGAGAGAACACGTCAGAAAACTGCTCTTGCAACTGGGCAATGTCTGTTCTCTGGGTCCCGGAGAGATGGTCTTCACAAAGGAGCGAGGCCGGATTGGTGGATTTTGGGACCTCGGGCCCCAGCTCCTCTTTATCAGATACCGCAGACACCAGAGAGACAGACTCCGCCTCCCTCCATGCTTTTAGGAGGTTGAGGTGGTAAATCTGTGTAGCTCCGCCCCTGTCAGAACGCACCACCTCATAGTCGACATCCCCCACTTGCCGTGTGACCACAAAGGGCCCTTGCCACTTGGCGAGGAGTTTAGAGCTGGACGAAGGAAGAAATACAAGTACCTTTTCTCCCGGTGTGAATTGTCTCAGCCTGGCCCCTCTGTCGTACAGGCATTGTTGCCGTCCCTGGGCCTGGAGCAAATTCTCACGTGACATCCTACCCAGTGTGTGGAGTTTTGTTCACAGGTCCAGGACGTACTGGATCTCACTTTTACTGGTGCTCGGCCCCTCCTCCGAGTTTTCTTTAATCAGGTCGAGCACCCCCCGTGGACTCCTGCCGAACAAAAGTTCAAAGGGAGAAAATCCTGTGGAGGTCTGGAGAACCTCCCGCACTGCAAACAACAGAGAGTCAAGCCATTTATCCCAACTACGCACATCTTCGCTAGTAAATTTACGGATCATGGACTTCAAAGTCTTATTCAGACGCTCCACCAGACCGTCGGTCTGTGGGTGGTACACACTGGTCCGAATAGACTTAATGCCCAGTAACCGGTAAAGTTCTCTCAGTGTTCTTGACATGAACTGGGTGCCCTGGTTAGTCAGAATGTCTTTCGGGACCACCTCCGGATATCATGTTGCGTAATCCACAAACTAACAGACTAACACAAAGCGATATCCGCGTGCACTCCGGTGAAATGACCCAATGAGGTCCATGCCGATTCGCTCAAACGGAACCTCCATTAATGGCAGAGGACGCAAAGGCGCCCTCGGAATGGCCGGGGGATTTACCAATTGACACTCGGGTCATTATCCGGTCCAGTGCTTTTTCATATCCCATGTGACCAGCCATCAGGTTATAATGAGCCGCCTGGAAAATCATTTCCCGGCGGCTCTTCGGCACCAGCAACTGGGTGCTTTCCTCTCCTGTCTGAGCGTCACGGCTCACTCTGTACAGTCTGTCCCTAATCAATGAAAAGTGCGAATATGACTGCGCTGCGTCAGGGCGCACCAGGTGACCATCAATTCGTATCACGTGGTCAAAGGCTGAGCGTAAAGTGTCGTCCCGAGACTGCTCAAGTGGAAAATCTTCCAGGGTTCCCCCTCCCCATCTGCAGCGTCGGACAACCTTGCATCGCTGCTGAGAACAGCGCAGATATCGCATGTCCCTGTCGGCCGTGAACGCACCCCCGCAGCCCCATTAACTTGTTAAACCCCGGCCAATCTGTTCCCAAGATTAGGGGGTGCGTAAGGCGGGAGCTAACCGCGACCTTTACATTATGTTTTTTCCCCCCGTATCTAATTTCCACTGACACCATAGGATACTCGTGAACGTCCCCATGCACACACCTTATCTTCACCCACAATGCCTCCACCAATGCCCCGGGCCGAACCAGGCTCTGGTAGATCATAGACTGCGTACAGCCTGAATCAATCATCGCTGATGTGTGGACGTTTAGATGGACTGATGTGTGGATGTTTGAATGGACTGATGTGTGGATGTTTGAATGGACTGATGTGTGGATGTTTGAATGGACTGATGTGTGGCCGTTTGGATGGACTGATGTATGGACGTTTGGATGGACTGATGTATGGACGTTTGGATGGACTGATGTGTGGACGTTTGGATGGACTGATGTGTGGCCGTTTGGATGGACTGATGTATGGACGTTTGGATGGACTGATGTATGGACGTTTGGATGGACTGATGTATGGACGTTTGGATGGACTGATGTATGGACGTTTGGATGGACTGATGTATGGACGTTTGGATGGATTGATGTATGGACGTTTGGATAGATTGATGAGTAGATGTTTGGATGGACTGATGTGTGGACGTTTGGATGGACTGATGTATGGACGTTTGGATGGACTGATGTGTGGACGTTTGGATGGACTGATGTATGGACGTTTGGATGGACTGATGTATGGACGTTTGGATAGATAGATGTGTGGACATTTGGATGGATTGATGTATGGACGTTTGGATGGATTGATGTATGGACGTTTGGATGGATTGATGTATGGACGTTTGGATGGACTGATGTATGGACGTTTGGATGGATAGATGTATGGACGTTTGGATAGATTGATGAGTGGACGTTTGGATGGATTGATGTATGGACGTTTGGATAGATTGATGAGTGGACGTTTGGATAGATTGATGAGTGATAGTTTGGATGGACTGATGTGTGGACGTTTGGATGGATTGATGAGTGGACGTTTGGATGGACTGATGTATGGACGTTTGGATGGACTGATGTGTGGACGTTTGGATGGACTGATGTGTGGACGTTTGGATGGACTGATGTGTGGACGTTTGGACGGATTGATGTGTGGACGTTTGGATGGACTGATGTATGGACGTTTGGATGGATTGATGTATGGACGTTTGGATGGACTGATGTATGGACGTTTGGATGGACTGATGTGTGGACGTTTGGATGGACTGATGTATGGACGTTTGGATGGATTGATGTATGGACGTTTGGATAGATTGATGAGTGGACGTTTGGATGGATTGATGTGTGGACGTTTGGATGGATTGATGTGTGGACGTTTGGATGGATTGATGTGTGGACGTTTGGATGGATTGATGTATGGACGTTTGGATGGACTGATGTGTGGACGTTTGGATGGATTGATGTGTGGACGTTTGGATGGACTGATGTGTGGACGTTTGGATGGATTGATGTATGGACGTTTGGATGGACTGATGTGTGGACGTTTGGATGGATTGATGTGTGGACATTTGGATGGATTGATGTATGGACGTTTGGATAGATTGATGAGTGGACGTTTGGATGGATTGATGTATGGACGTTTGGATGGATTGATGAGTGGACGTTTGGATAGATTGATGAGTGATAGTTTGGATGGATTGATGTATGGACGTTTGGATGGACTGATGTATGGACGTTTGGATGGATTGATGTATGGACGTTTGGATGGATTGATGTATGGACGTTTGGATAGATTGATGAGTGGACGTTTGGATGAATTGATGTATGGACGTTTGGATGGACTGATGTGTGGACGTTTGGACGGATTGATGTGTGGACGTTTGGACGGATTGATGTATGGACGTTTGGATGGACTGATGTATGGACGTTTGGATGGATTGATGTATGGACGTTTGGATAGATTGATGAGTGGACGTTTGGATGGATTGATGTGTGGACGTTTGGATGGATTGATGTGTGGACGTTTGGATGGATTGATGTGTGGACGTTTGGATGGATTGATGTATGGACGTTTGGATGGACTGATGTGTGGACGTTTGGATGGATTGATGTGTGGACATTTGGATGGATTGATGTATGGACGTTTGGATAGATTGATGAGTGGACGTTTGGATGGATTGATGTATGGACGTTTGGATGGATTGATGAGTGGACGTTTGGATAGATTGATGAGTGATAGTTTGGATGGATTGATGTATGGACGTTTGGATGGACTGATGTATGGACGTTTGGATGGATTGATGTATGGACGTTTGGATGGATTGATGTATGGACGTTTGGATAGATTGATGAGTGGACGTTTGGATGAATTGATGTATGGACGTTTGGATGGACTGATGTGTGGACGTTTGGACGGATTGATGTGTGGACGTTTGGACGGATTGATGTATGGACGTTTGGATGGACTGATGTATGGACGTTTGGATGGATTGATGAGTGGACGTTTGGATGAATTGATGTATGGACGTTTGGATGGACTGATGTATGGACGTTTGGATGGATTGATGTATGGACGTTTGGATAGATTGATGAGTGGACGTTTGGATGGACTGATGTATGGACGTTTGGATGGACTGATGTATGGACGTTTGGATAGATAGATGTGTGGACATTTGGATGGACTGATGTGTGGACGTTTGGATGGATTGATGTATGGACGTTTGGATGGACTGATGTATGGACGTTTGGATAGATTGATGAGTGGACGTTTGGATGGATTGATGTGTGAACATTTGGATGGAATGATGTGTGGATGTTTGGATGGATTGATGAGTGGACGTTTGGATGGACTGATGTATGGATGTTTGGATGTACTGATGTGTGGACGTTTGGATGGATTGATGTGTGGACGTTTGGATGGACTGATGTGTGGACGTTTGGATGGATTGATGTATGGACGTTTGGATGGATTGATGTATGGACGTTTGGATGGATTGATGTATGGACGTTTGGATAGATTGATGAGTGGACGTTTGGATGGACTGATGTGTGGACGTTTGGATGGACTGATGTATGGACGTTTGGATGGATTGATGTATGGACGTTTGGATGGATTGATGTATGGACGTTTGGATAGATTGATGAGTGGACGTTTGGATGGACTGATGTGTGGACGTTTGGATGGATTGATGTGTGGACGTTTGGATGGACTGATGTGTGGACGTTTGGATGGATTGATGAGTGGACGTTTGGATGGACTGATGTATGGACGTTTGGATGGACTGATGTGTGGACGTTTGGATGGACTGATGTGTGGACGTTTGGATGGATTGATGAGTGGACGTTTGGATGGACTGATGTATGGACGTTTGGATGGACTGATGTGTGGACGTTTGGATGGATTG
This sequence comes from Cyclopterus lumpus, assembly GCF_009769545.1. Lineage (NCBI taxonomy): Eukaryota > Metazoa > Chordata > Actinopteri > Perciformes > Cyclopteridae > Cyclopterus > Cyclopterus lumpus. Next base: position 19,228,615 of record NC_046989.1, read on the forward strand.
ATGAGTGGACGTTTGGATGGATTGATGTATGGACGTTTGGATGGATTGATGTATGATTGTATAGCCCAATATCACAAATTACAAATTTGCCTCAGAAGGCTTTACAATCTGTACACATACGATATCCCTGACCTTTGACCTCACATCGGATCAGGAAAAACTTCCCAAAAATAACCTTTCAAAGGGAAAAAAGTGAAGAAACCTTCAGGAGAGCAACAGAGGAGGATCCCTCTCCCCGGATGGACAGATGCAATAGATGTCGTGTGTACAGAATGAACAGAGTTACAAAGTTACATAAACACATTACATGAATATGACAATGTATGAATGGAATTCCAATCCATGAAACAGAAGGAGGTAGTGTGCTAATCAGCATAGACAAGCAACAAAGGAGGAACAGGCGGTGGTTATCAACCGTTTTGGCTTGTGACCCTACCAAATGGTCAACATTTAATATCAAAACTGGGCTTCAAATGTGACATTTTGTCCTCTTCGTGTTGTATAATTTCTGACTTGAAGAGGTAAATCTATGCAGCATTTCAGAAAAGAAAACAGTAAAGTAAGGATTAGAGAATTATCTAAACATTTCTAACACTTTATCATCTACTCTGGGTTTTGAACCGTTGGTCTACAGTATCTTCAGAAGAGTCAGAATAATGACAGAATGAGTAGACCTTGGTGGGACATACAGTACTGTAGTGATCAAGTTAGAAACAACTAAAAGAAAGAGACAAAATTCTTTTGGACGCTTAATCCAACCCAAATGAAATGCAATATTTCATTTTGACTAAGACACAGAGTAGAGTAAACACAGGAAATAAGCTTGTGGCTGCTGCTGCTAAGAGGGTCTCACCACTGATATCACTGTTTATCTTTGTTTTTCCTTCATGTGATAAGTTCGTCCTCTGGCCTACAAGCTGTTGTTCTTGCCATGGACATCATCCATCATGGCAGCATTTAGTAATCCCTTCACATTAATAACAGTACTTATTTATTTAATAACCCTTATTGGTTTGACAGCAGCAATGAAAAACATGAACATGTCCTTGTATAAGTGGGTGTCGGTGTGTGAAACAACGGCAGGGAGCGGGACAACAGTATGGAAGGTCATTCCTGTCGGGGAAAAGGGAAGAAATATTATTTTTATTAGATTTAATCAATACTTATTGGGTTTTTTTCTCTGCATATATTCTTAAATTAACATTCAATTACATTTTTTTCACATGATCACATCGTAGGAGATCACGTAGGAGATCAAATTATGAGATCATTCAAATAGACTATTCATCTTAAATATTAATAAACCAAAATGTTGATGTTTTTTAAATTTTATTGCTGTTAACTGGCAAAACTCAGAGATATTCTTTAATTAATTTGACTTAATGAATCAACATTGTTAAATAGTAGGTCGAAAGCTTAATTCATCAGTTTTAAATTTGATAAACATTTAGCTTTACATTTGTCATTTTTTTTCGGATTTACAGCCACATATTCAAAGCTTGCATGCAAAAAGGAATTTCACATAAAGATTGTTGGAGGCTAAAATCCATGCTGATATAAATCATGTCGTAATGTCAACCTCGTCTCAGCCTTTGGACCCAAACCAGCCTGCTACCAGCGACGTGCCTGCACAAACACTTGAAACACTATCACAGATATGTCTTCAGTCATATTTACCCTGGCAGAGGTCCAGGACAGGCGAACAGGAAATACCTCCAGCACGCTCTTTATCTCAACATCAGCGCGCCGCCGTTCCCTTTGCACTGATGACAATGGAGACGCACACTAAATCCTTAAAATCTTTGTCACGAGTGGCAGTGGAGCTCATCGAGTGCGATTACAACCAGACGACTACGACGGACGCGTGTTTCATTACGATGACGGAGTCAGAAGATAAGGCTCTCTGACTGCTAGCCCGGCTAATCTGCCTCGACAGCTGTGCAGCGACACCGGGAATTAGTCGGCGCTCATGCAAATAGAGTGCATATGCTAATACTGGAGCTAATTGGTGGCGAGGGGGCGAGGTGGGTGGGATGGCTTGTCAGTAGGAAGTGAGCTGGATGCTCTCAGCGGTCTGAGAGGCTTCCAGCGGTCCTCAATATGCAACGCTCACTTCTGACGGTGCACAGCGGCCTCATATCTCTGCACAACATTTCCACATCAATGTAAATGTAAATGTACCAGAGTTAGCTAGCTAGCGAGCTAATTGAATGTGTAGTCTTTGGGCAGTTTATTACAAATTAGTGGCCAAATATTATCAAGAAAAAGCTTCAACATGCACTATAGTACAACCACCGAACTCCCCGTCACAAAACAATACAATAAATGACATGAATATATTAGGGAAGTGGCAGAGAGTGCGACAAACTGTATGCATAAAAAAACAAGCCTGGGATAGTTCTGGGATTTCCTGTAAATTCCTGTTTGAAAGTTATCACTTATATAACTTTTATTTAATTAAAATAACTTTTATTATGGATACAATTATCATCCTTTCCATACAGTCAAGTGAGGCTGATCATTCCTGAGTGTCGGGTTTGATGAGTTATATAATTGAAGTTTAACCTGAAACATTGAGCCTAATAAATTAATTACAGTGTTCAAGAGAAACCATAATCATATTGTGACAATGACGTCATAATTAGAATTTCACAAAACATACAGACGCAAATAATTCATAAATAAGACAAACGCATTCTGCCGGTAGAAATCGATCCCGTGCTTATAAGCCGTGCTTATAAGAACACAGTATAAATACCACACACTGTGTATTCAATGCAATTTGTTAAACAGAAAATATCTCTTATCTGACACTGATTATAACTGTGTCTTTATTAGTATTAATTCAGTGATGATAACTGTGTCTTTATTAGTATAAGTACAGTGATAATAACTGTGTGTTTATTATTATGAGTACAGGGATCAAAAGTCTCTCCAGCTGTTAAAGCCGACTGACAGCTGTTCCAGCTGTGATCAGAAACAGACGTTGCTTCATGTGACGCTTCAGAAGAAAGGACGTCTTATTTCTCTCAAAACATATTTCCTCACTTCCTCTCTCCTCACATGGTTTTCTTGACGAAGACCCAAGGAAAAGACCCAAGTGAGGAAAACGGAGATGCAATTAAGAGACTTGGGATATTCCCCGGGAGACGCAAGTTAGAAATCCTATTGAGTGAAAAAATTATACTTTTGAGTATTACAGGCTATTTATGACACAACAGTTCCTAATACTAGTGAAATATAGTGCAACATGAATTTTCTCTTTTCTTCTGTCAATCACCTTGTAGCCCCGCCCTAAAGCATACCCTGCTTTATGGTCTGTTTGATTCTAAATGGACCGTAATTCACTAAATGAACATCACGCTGTATTGAAGAAGACTTGAAACTAGAGATTGAGACCAAAAACTCATGTTTACAATGTTTACTGAGGGAATAAATCAAGAGAAGTAGAGTCATTTATATAGACTTCTATACAACCAGAGGAGTCGCCCCCTGGTGGTCAGGAGAGAGAATGCAGCTTTAAGACATGAAGCATAGACTTCTATACAACCAGAGGAGTCGCCCCCTGGTGGTCAGGAGAGAGAATGCAGCTTTAACACATGAAGCATATACTTCTATACAACCAGAGGAGTCGCCCCTTGGTGGTCAGGAGAGAGAATGCAGCTTTAAGACATGAAGCATATACTTCTATACAACCAGAGGAGTCGCCCCCTGGTGGTCAGGAGAGAGAATGTAGCTTTAACACATGAAACATAGACTTCTATACAACTAGAGGTGTCAGTAGAGGGAATGCAGCAAAGACTTCTATACAACCAGGACTAACGTTGCTAACGACTGAATAGACAAAATGTCGACTTTACTATTGCATCCTGCGACCTCTTGGAGGAAAACCACTGTCTCAAGTGATTAACACATCACAGCAGTGAAATAAGCACCTTTCCTAGCGTACACTTCCTATTGATGCACAACAAGCCACCACACCGTAATGTTAATCCTCATCATAGGTACAATAAATAAGGATTCTCTCATTTTGCTTTTCTTCCCTGTAGTGTTTCTGCTTTTCCTCCCTCCCTCCTGCCCTGCCATGGAGTCCATATTCCTCCTGTCCACATATTCTTTTCATCATAATGGCCAGCCATCTTTCTGTCTGTGACCGGTTGTTTAAAGCTGCTCTTTATATACTGTATCACTGTGATCAAGCCACCTCCTCTGCACCCCCACCACGATCTTCAGATTGTTCCACCAGCGTCTAGACTCCTTGTTGAGCTCATTTCTTGGGTAGAACAGTGGAGGGCACCGTGACCTGCTGTACTACGGACCACCAGCCACTCAGCCGATCAAAGCACAGACCTTCTTGGCACCGTCTTGCTTCCTGAGTTCACGTTTCCAGTTAACGAAACTGTTTGTGATTAAGACGTCTGCCTGAGGGTGCAGAGGACAGAATAGGGAAAAAGATATGATCCAGGCTTGAGTTTCCCTGGCACCGCAGACATATATAAAGACACAAATATATACGCACGCTTGTTTTGTAATTCTCTCGCTGACGCACTTGAGTGAAAATCAGAGAGGCCGTCGTCTACTGAAGTCTCCACCCCAGACCACACAGACCTGGATCCTCGAGAGGCCCGGCCACAGAGCAGCGCAGGGGGTCAGAGTGGAAGTGGGAGCCGTGTTCCTGGCAGCTGAGGCGGGGATGACCGGCAGGGAGGAAACACCAATAGGTCGGGCTCCAACCCGCTCAGGGACTGTCGGGGTCAGGGACTACATCCAGTCGGGCTCCATTGGACATCAATGAAAACACATTGACTCCGTGTGTCAGAGCTTGTGTGTCGCTATTGGAAAAGAGATGACTCCAAGTGCTTTGCATGGCATCAAAAAAAGAAAACAGATATTTTTATCATTTTAACATCAGCGAATATACGTTGATGTGTTCTGGCACACTTTATAATTACAGCTGCGAAACAATCCACAGTCACAAAAGATGTCACAAGTGTGTCAAATCAAATGCTGTACTTGTTGACTCAAACACAGCAGAACAATTCAATTTCAGTTAGCTTTCAGTCATCCACGTAAGTTGGACCCAAACACAAAAACAGGAAGACACAAAGGAAAGCCGACACCAGCGCGTTGCAGTGCTACTTGTGACTGCCACATTTTAAAGGAGCACTTCTCACCTCTGTGGACTACTGAGGGTTTAAAGGGCCACACCTTCTCTGTGTGTGCTGTGCAGGAGTCTGAGCTGAGCTTACCTCTTCTCCTGAGACATGCTCATGTATTTACTGTCTTTATTCTCACCTACTTCTTCCTGTTCAAACCTCTCGGGTCTCCTGGATGCTTATTGTTTTGCACAATTTATTCCTCTTTTTGTCATTTTTCTGTGAAAGACTCTTCACCATTAAAACCCTCTTGTTGTCTTTCCCATGATACAGTAATAAAAAGACGGTTTCTTATTTGTTACTTCTTTATATTGGACTAATTGTTTGTCACTTCAATTTCTATTGTTTAAGATGAATTGATAATCTTTTGATCAGTGGGTCCAATAACCAAGTGAAAATGTACCGGAGAGCCCTCAATTCAACTTATATTAAGTTACGTTTACAATAATAAATGAAGGAGATATTTTAAAGAATATTCAAACTCACTTTAATCCATATGTTAAATGAATTATAGACTTGTGGCAACTCTAATTTAAATTCATCATCAACATTATTGTAGCATATATCACACTCATGACTGGTAAATGTCATGGCACACATCTGATGCTTTATGAGCAACATATGTGCAAGCTTTCTGCCGGCTGTCAATAGTCTCAGCTTTCATTATGTTGTATATTTAAAGGTACAGTGTGTAGCAATGAATGGGCTCTATTGGCAGTTATATGAATATCATATTAATAAGTAGGTTTTCTTCATAGGTGGATAATGCCCATAACATATAGATAGTGTTTCCATTGAGCCGTTTATAACACAGGTCGTCTACGCTTCACGACATTCTTGTTGTCTTGGGAGAAGTTTTTAGTTGGGTGCAATCTGCAACCTCACCGCTAGATGGCGCCACGGAGCACCTCTACAACAGACAGCCGCATGACCCATATCGATGAATGCAGCGTTGATGATTTACCGCTCCAGAATGGCCTCTAGGGCGGCCATCATGACTAGCACGATGCATATCTATCCATTTTTAATGGTGTGACCAGACATACAAATGTAACTGTAAATGCTTCAAGGCATATGTGTCATCACACATGCAAGAATTGACTCCTGATATGTAAATGGTTTATGTTATCAAAGGGTGGCTGCCATGGAATTGACTTCAAAGAATTACATAAAATACAAATTCTCAGATTTGAATCACTCATAATTGTTTAAAGTCCAGTCCATATTCAAATGAGTTCATTACAGAGACTCCAGTCAGGTGCAGCCTGTGCACACCACACCTCATAAGAGGCGCTTGCTAAAACTGGGATGTAAACTGGGATGTAGTGTCTTGGAGAACATATCCGGCGTCTTGGCCACGTTGGCTGCAGCATCCCGGGGATGGCCTGATCATGTAAATCGCTGAGTGTTTTAATATGTGCATATTTCAACATGTTATCTGCCAGACCAAACATAGTGCTGATGCGGCCTTCTCCCCTCGGTGCTCTGTAGGCCAAGAGTGGTAGCATGCAGGCATTGCACCATCAAAGACAAGCATAAATAAATTATTGAATTCATTGATATTCAAGCCAGACCTCGTCTATTTCACACAACATTATCTCAAAAGTTACAAGTCTGCCCCCCCAAACCCCCCCCCCCCCCCCCCCCCCCCCCCCCCCCGTCTCAGTCAGGGCTCCAGCTGCAGTGTCTGGCAAAAACTTAACAAATTTGTCTTTATTCTGCTTCTCTGATCTCAGGGGCTCTCCCAGGGGCGCCAAAGTAGATTCTGGCTGAACAACACTTCTTTTTTTTTGTTTGTTTTTGTGCTTCTTCACTTCCAGAAAGTGTTCCATCTGCACCGGTTGTCAGGTAACTGTGCCGACACATCTGCGGCTGGATTGGGAGCGCTGCAGCTGTGACCTCTGGTTTGATGTGCAAAAAGAAAAACATCTAATGTGGCATTCGCCATCTGCAGACGAGTGGGGGAGATGAGGAAGGGGGTGAGAGAGGGCGGAGGAGAGGAAGACAAGGGAGAGAGAGAGAGAGAGAGAGAGAGAGAGAGAGAGAGAAATCCCTGCCATTAGTTCTCCCTGTCACGAGCTGCAGTGGGAGGGAAAACACTGTATTTGTTTTTGCACTCATGCATCGGCTGCCTTCACTTTCTCTTCAGTGGAATGGAAGCTGAGACAAGATAAACAGAACTCTGTGGCCGTTCCACTGATATCCAATGACAGAACTCCTATTTCTTTTCTTTCATTGGGACATGGGAACACTTTTTTAATGCACAGCTGTTGCATATAAATGTGATTTTAAACAATCTACTATATCAGAATCGACTTGCCAGACTAGTTCCAATTCATAATAAATGGAGTGCCAACAGATTGTTTCTCCCCCTCTCGATAACACAATCGATGACATTTTTGGCTTCTCCAGATTAGACTTCATTGCTGACATGATGTACGATGACACATGTCAGTGTTTTTATGTTCCTTTTTAAAGTTGATGGTTAAAACTGTTACATCCAGTGGAATGTATGTAAAGCATGTGAACCCGCTGCACTTACATGTGTGTGGAATGTCCGCATCAGGTCTGGATTCAGAACGCCGCCACAGAGCGGCGCCGCCGGGGCCTTTGGATGTATGGGCTCCCCACCGGGCCTCCTACGTGTTTGCATTTAGCCGCTTGGGAGTTGATGTGGGGGGGGGCTGACGGGTAGGCTGATGAGAGTCGCTGTGGTACCGCCTCTAACATAGCAGGGGGATTAACGCAGCGGCAGAAACATGCGCGTCGGAGTGCGTGGGTTTGTGTGTCTGCGCTTTAGGTGGAAGGGAGGACGGAGGGTTGAGCCGAGACCAGACGCCCCGTGGAGCTGGCGTCAGACTGGTACCGACACACACACACACGCACACGCACACGCAAACACACACACACACGCACATACACACACACACACTCACACGCACACGTGCACACGCGCACACACACACACACACACGCACACGCACATGCCCAGGTCGTTACCTCTCCCCGGTGTTGGTCAACAGCAGACCGCCATGTGTTCAGGTTCCACATGTTTGAGTATAAAACACAAATCCAGACTTTTGGGATCACATACGTTCATTCATCCAAGCCAAGCTGGGCCAGCTAATAACCGGATCAACTGCTTTTGCAGATGTGCAAAACTAATATTTTATTAACAGGATATGTTGGAAACTACTTACATTAACTGTAATGATTGTTGAATAATGGCTGTGCATGCACATACACTTATTAGTTTTTAAAGTAAGGCCTGGACTCAAACATTTAAAGTTGAACTGAGACTAGACATATTTAGCTCAGAATACAGTAGAACTGTGGGATTTGTTTTGATTTACGTGTTTATAATTTGAAATTATCTTAAAGTGGACTTTTGTGTTACAGTGTAAAAACACAATAAAATCCCAAAATACTATCAGGAATTTTCTTTTTAAGGAGAGAGAAAATACATTTAAAAACAGGAGAACAAGCAAATAAGCAAAACATCTTTCTTAGTTTGAGTTACCTCTCTTAACAGTTACACAGTGTACTGTATATGTCGAGGGCTTTTATTGAGAAAGGTAGGAAATTATTTGTTGTATATTCATCTCTTGCCCACCTTTAGCAGTGTACATAACATAATTGTAATATCTGTATGAATGAAACATGGGAATTCAAACCGTGGAAGTCCATCCAAACGATCAAGAGACTTGAAGCTGAGGTGATGCTTCCATGAAAATCGTTATTTTTAATAATTGTAAAATATATATTATTATAAAAATATATATGTATTATTATTATTGTTGTATTTCATCAAAAAAGTAGGGAAATTCTAATTTCTTCTTGATCCAACATTCTCTACCGGTTCTTTTCCAGCACTGAAACACAGAGCGAGGCTGCGACTCATCTTGGAACTGTAAAGCTAAACACACCCTAATGGCTGTCGGAACACGACGTGCGAATGTGTTCTGCAGAAGTGAAAGTGTTGACATCCACTGTTGGGAAACGCTGTCTCCCTGCTGCGTGCTTCAGTCGTGCTGTTGTCCCGGCTGAGCCACTGTCATGATGTCTGCGTGGGTGTTGACATTAGGAAATGAAGCTCCGTGACTCGGTATTAAATATTCAGCACAAACAGAAGGAAAGCAAAGAGATAACCCAAACCTGAGAAAACCCAAATCCCATGAACATTTGAGTCATGATGACTCCTCATGTGTCAGCTGAGAGGAGGAGGCGTTGATCATAGCTGAGTGTGAGAATAACACCCTTTCACCCTCTTCCTCTCTGACCTCGCTCGTCAACAGGGCCGATGCTACGTGAATGTGTTGCGATGCTCAATTAGCTGCAACGTTGTGACACCTGGAGTCATAATGTGCTCAGAAGCACTTTGATCACATGTTGAGCTCCTTCTTATAACGAGCCGATGACTTACTGAACTTGTCTGCATGCTTTGTGTGTAAAGTCACCGCATGCGACTCCCCGTCTTCAAGAGGGAGCTGTTTGCAAAAAGGGGAAGTCCACTTAATGAAATGGGCTTCGACTGGGGTGTATTCTGAAGTCAGCGTTGGCACTCGTCCAGTGGTGACGTGCAGTGCATGAGACCTTTGACTTCTCGCTCCTGGACTAGGATTAAAGGTAGCCCATTAATAGAGGAAGGCTCTGGACAGCCTCCCTGCCAGAGCTTCCACAGTGAGGGCAGGGCACTGCAGTCTTCACTCTAAGGAGAAGGCAGTTAATAAACAGAACTGTCTGAAGTCCAGAGCCCCTTCAGCGGGGCCACACCGCATGCTGCTTCTTCTCCGACCGCCAAACATCCGTCTAAATATGGGGTGACACTGGGAAATGTACGCCTTTTCACCGCTCGGCAGCGAACAGCTGGCAACTTAGTACAAAACGGCGGCATCTTAATCTCGTTACATGCGCACTCAGAATAGCTGTGACCGTACTCGCTTACCTAATTGTACATTTGTCTTCTCTAGCCTTTTGATTACTTTCAGGGTCGGACTCGATCAGATGGCTAACGTCGAACAAAACACGGAGCGATACCATGGAAACGGATGCTGATAGAACGATAGTTGTTGTGATCCAATGCACTGCTAAACTGATTAGTTTTTAAGAAAGAGAGGCAAGGGTCCACATTATAAAAACTGGGTGAAGGTTGGCAAAACACAGGTAAACCTTTCTTGTTCAGGTGCAAACAAATAAAAAAGGATGAGGCAGGGCTAAACGTGGCAGAGCTGCGGTGTAAGGTTAGACCATGTCCTGGGTGTAAGGTTAGACCATGTCCTGGATGTGAGGTTAGACCATGTCTGTGTGAGGTTAGACCATGTCCTGGGTGTAAGGTTAGACCATGTCCTGGATGTGAGGTTAGACCATGTCTGTGTGAGGTTAGACCATGTCCTGGGTGTGAGGTTAGACCATGTCCTGGGTGTAAGGTTAGACCATGTCCTGGGTATAAGGTTAGACCATGTCCTTGGGTGTAAGGTTAGACCATGTCCTGGATGTGAGGTTAGACCATGTCTGTGTGAGGTTAGACCATGTCCTGGGTGTGAGGTTAGACCATGTCCTGGGTGTAAGGTTAGACCATGTCCTGGGTGTAAGGTTAGACCATGTCCTGGGTATAAGGTTAGACCATGTCCTTGGGTGTAAGGTTTGACCACGTCATTGATGTAGACTGGACCTGATCCGTTCGCAGTACCAATGTTTTGAAGCGGATGCTGCAGCCACCGGTAACCAGTGAAGGTCGCGGAGGAGCGGAGGATTGTGGGTAAATTTTGGAGGTTAAAGACCAGTCGAGCAGCTGCATTCTGGATGTGCTGTAGAGGTCGAATGGCATTAGCAGGTAGACCTGCCAGGAGGGAGTTACAATAGTCTAGACGCGAGATGATCAGAGCCTGGACCAGAACCTGTGCCGCCTTCTGAGTGAGAAGGGGTCATATTCTCCTGATGTTGTACAGCATGTACCTACAGGAGCGTGTTGTTGCGGTAATGTTGGCAGTCAGGGAGAGTTGACTGTCGAGTGTCACACCGAGGTTCCAGGCAGTCGGGGCTAAATCGGAGTTGTTGAAAGTGGTAGTCAGGTCGTGCATAGGTGGTCAGGTCGTGGCCTTGAATCCAGACTGGTGAAGGTCAAGAAGGTTGTTACTGTGGAGATAGGAGGACAAGAGGTTAAAGATAGCTCGCGCAAGAAAAGAAAAGGAAGAAGAGTGACAGGTCTGTAGTTGTGGACTTCAGGTCTGTAGTTGTTGACTTCAGACAGGTTGAGAGTGGGTTTCTTCAGGAGAGGGTTGACTCTTGCCTCCTTCAGAGAGTTAGGGAAACAGCCGGTTGAGAGGGAGGTGTTAATAAGATGGGTGAGAAAGGTAAGAAGGCCAGGAGTAATAGCCTGGAGAATGTGAGATGGGATGGGGTCAAGGGGGCAGGTGGTTGGGCGTGCTGAGGTTACCAAGGTAAGAACTTGATTGGGAGACAGGGGGGTGAAAGAGGAAAACAAAGGGGAAGAAGATGAAGTTAATGGAGGTGTAGTTATAGAAGATGGATTAGTAAATGAGGAGCGTATGTTGTCTATCTTTTTTGTAAAGTAGTCAACAAAGTGGCTTGGTAGAAGGGTGGAGGGAGGAGGCGGACATGGGGGGTCAAGGAGGTTGGAAAAAATAGAGAAGAGCTTTTTGCAGAAATAAACTGCCGTCTAGAAATAAACTGCCGTCTAGCAGCCAACCATTACTGCTGTCACACAATTTTCCCATTGAGGAGCTCAAAAAGACGGAATGTCTGAAATATGCTATCTTCCATAGAAAATCATTCTGGCCACTTCAAGTTTGACAGGAGAATGTGAAAATGTGACTGAAGAGTTGATGTCAGCCGCACTTGAAAACACACTTTGACAACCTCCACAAATGTGAGATGTACAGTCTGCTTATATGGAAGTACTTCATGTTCCACTTCTACAAGAGAAAAGGCTTCAGAGATTTGGAACCTCTCATCTTTAGACCACATTTATTGCTCTGAACCTTTTCCATATGGACTATCCTGATTCTTGCTTTCGAAAAGTATTTTCTCAAAACTGGGTTTGGAAAATGAGGCGTCATCTTATAATCAGGGTTGTCCTCTGGACCACTTAATAGTTATGAATGTGAACATCCCAACTGTGTCCCAGTTTATCTTCCTGTATGTAGAGATATATGAAAGAAGGAAGCGTAATTAGGTCATTAAGGTTCAGATTGATAGAGGCATATCAAAATTGGCAATTAGTGCCATAAGTTATTGATATCAAAAAGATGCTCTACATAGAACATCATACCAGGTAGAATACCAGCGGCTTGGCACTTCAATGTTCAGTGACGCAATGACCCTTCCTTCTTTTAGAAGTCCCTTGTTGCGTTGTATGGATATAACATCAGCTGACAGGAAGTGAATATGGACCCAGGCTGTTGCCTATCAATGCTAATTGTTGAAATAGCATTTATCCAGGTCATTACAGTAAACAATCCTTAAGCTTTCAGAGAACTGAATGCTGGAGTTTGCTGCAAGGCTGCAATCAGCTGACCGTAACTTTCTGACAGCCCTCTGGCTGCTGTGTTCTCACTCTTGTCTGACATCTAACTGAGTCACAGTACCAACGCTGTCTGGGTTCAGCCGGAGGGAGCTCCTTGATGGATTAGGAAACATGCTGCCTGCTGCAGCGCCAAGGTGAAAAAGCTCACCTCTGAGGAAGGGTGATAACTCATGGGATTACTGTAGCATAAAGGCAGGATTTCGGAGTGGTGGACATGAAAGGCCTGTGATGCCGGGGAGGCTGAGTTCTTCGCGGGGGGGCGGTTTCAATCCATCGACATCAGGGTTACAGATGGGACTGTGAATGTAATCCCCTATAAGAGGAGGCCAGCACATTATTTCTACTGAGGCAATAACAAAACATATTTGCACTCAAGAGGCGTTCTGGGTCAAAGATACAGTGCAAGGTGAATTATCCTGTATATCATGGGCTTTGTTGTGCTGAAGTCCTGCGACAGCCTTAGCTTACCGACTGACAGAATACAAGCTCCCTGCAGAAACACATGCAGTGGGTCTGCGGGATATGTTTGACATCTTGATGATCTTGAACAGCAAAGGCCTTCGCTGGATTTATTTATAATTCTATGAGAACATTATGTTTCAGCCCACCCTATTGACAAGACTATTTGAAGTAGCACTAAAAGTAACCCCTTTATTTGTATTTAAAGGGTAAGTGGAAGTCATAGCTCACCACAGAAATGTTTAAGTATAACAGTAACTGAAGTTATTCAATATACATAAAATATGATTAAAGTGCTCAGAAAAATGGGAATTTGTTTAACTTTAATGGACCTTGTGGTGAGATTGTTTTTGGCAACTACTATTTTCAAGGTCACAATTTAACTTTTATTCTCAATGTAAATAATATTTTTAATATTGAAAATGAAGAATCTTTTTGAAAAACCTTATGCACCTATTGTTCCTTGCATTTTTTCCCTTGTATTCGGTGAGGAATAGTGTGTTTTTTTAATAAATCAAAGCTCCACTAGAAAATGTTTCAGCTATCTAAAACAGCAGTAAACATGATGCAGTGTCATCTGTTCCGGATCAAGAGGCGAGGCCGTCGTCAGAGTTCCTCATTTGTACTGACATTGTCTTGAAATGCTCCACTGCTTCAAATGTTAAACACAAATCTAATATTTAAAGAACCAAAGCACCACTCTTCCTCTACAGTCAAGGTCTCATTTATTTCCCAAGTGCCCAGTTTTCACTGTATACTCTGCTCAAAGATTTACAGACAGATACACACCCCTAGCTTACTTAGTCCACTGGGCTCAGAGTTACCAGCCACGCCAGAGTGACTACTATTGTTACCTTGTGGGTCTTTGTGTGAGTCATCATAGCTAAATGTGGTGGAGACACATACTGTAGCAGGAACTACCACAGAGGAGGTCTTCAGTACTGTGCCAGGTCTTTATACGTCTGTGGACTAGGCTTGGGTGGTATCAAGGTTTTACTGTATGCGTATGAGTATTTAGAAATCCTAGAGGTATGAGTTTCAACACTGTCAAGTATACAGACACTCCTATTTGTACTAAACTGATACAGAGATGCTGTTCAGAGTTGTAGGTTTATTGCAAGATTTTCAGGGATTTTCTTTATGAAAATCTATTTTTAAGATGATTCTTTAACTAGAATTTATAATTTACATTAAGTACCCACTTTCAGGAATGGTTCCTGTTGCTCGTCCCCTGGTGATTAAAGTGAAAGGGGTTTACCCCAAAGTTAGCCACAACTTCATCCCAGGCTCACGAAAGGTGGCTTTTTTAATTTTAGTGACAAGTCACTCCTCCATGTTCTGCTCAGCTGCTTTTAAAAAGCCACGGCAATAGCGTCACAAATTTCACAAATGTGTAGTTGAGATCAAAATGAAGGCCAAGTTTAAAGATGGATGTGCTCTAAGCAGGAGTGACAGAAGTAGGGGGGTCGTAGGGGAAGGCAAGTCCCAGGACTTTGTGTGACTTTGCCAGGAATCTTCGTTTTGGGCTAAATGTGACTCTTAAGAAGAATATACCCGCTATGTTACGAAGACCGGCGGTGAAAATGACTGCATGTTTGTGTAGCATACAGTTTTTATCAAACCTCTTTGAAAGCATAAACACACATAGCACTGACCTCTGACCTCAGGACAGCTGCAACAGGGAATTCAAGAGTCAATGAGGTAAGCTTATTAGTATTAATGTTATGTTACTAGTTAGCTAACTATAAAACAGAAATGAACTCTTACGAGTGTACACATTAATTAGATGTCATTCATGTATACATGTGGACGTTAATCACAACATTAATCACAACATTAATCACAACATGTTCTCTTTCATAAGGGCACATATAGCTAAAAATACATTTTACAAATTAATGAAAAATAAAGTCACTAAACATGTAGTCAAATACCAAATAAAACACAAAGTACCTTGTTCCCGTTCCAACTAGGTGATTAGCAGTTCATAGAGTGAACTGCTAAGTACACAATTAACAGACTTTTTGTGATGTATTACGAGATTTACATCTACTTCCGATCTTACCGGAAGAGCTTCAAAATAAAAGGACCCAAAACATACAAAGGCACTTACAAAATAAAGGCTTGCGGGAAATAGTCACCATATTAACGAAACGTTTTCAGAGTCATTTACACCAATCAACAGCCAATGTTTGCATTTAGAGTTAGTGAGCTGACAGCAAAGTTAAGCTAACTATGATGAGTCACAACCACTGAGTTACTCCATCCTCTATCTATGGGAACAAAGGCTACAAGGAGATCGCTCCATTGTCTGCATGACAAGTGCAGCTGTCCAGCAGCTCCTCGAACAGCAGGGCCGGTTCAAGCTTTTTGGGGGCCATGTGCAAAATCTTTGTTTATTGACCAAATGCTACTTTTTACACATAAAGATACCCTTATGTGTAAAAAGTAGAATATATATATTTAAACTATAAAAGCTGCATTGCATTGCTAATGTGAAATTCAAAACAAACGTGAATTATAAATAACCAATAAAATTACTTCTAAAAGTAAAATAAAAAATATTATTTTAAATAAATCATACATTTAGTTTGATTCATGTTAAGGGTCACATTAAATGAGTTTAACTGATGACAGAAGATTTAGTTTGGGACGTTCCACATTTATTGTAGTACGGCTGTTGCTGTATTCCTGGACAAGAAAGCTGCTTTATACTAATAATAACTTCCTTGCCATTCTTTTTTCACTCTCCAATTGTATAACCATGGACATTCTCTAATTACAAGAGATCCTATTTCCCTTTAGGTGAATAAATTACCTATTTTTACTAACGCCGTAGCAGAATGGAACACTGACATATACATAAATACCAAGTGCCATGTTCGCCAAAGACATTGTGATACACTGAATACTTGAACAAATAAATTAACAATTAAGATTCAGTCCTGCAAAAGAAATCTATCTATAAGCTCAAAGAGTACTTGAAATATTCTTTTCAATTTCTCGTGACTCCTGTAGCTCGGAGGGTTAATGTGTGTCACCTTTGAATTGACTTAACAGAAATGTCCCCCCCGCTGGGTGATTAGTGCCACACCTGAACACCGCTGAGTGGCCCCACTGACATTTCTACAGATTTGTGTCTTTGTTGCAGGAGTGCTTGTTGAGGGCGTGGAAATGATGCATTAGCGTGTCTGCTAAATGAAGACAAAGTCCTTCACTCTTTGTTCTATCTCACAGCCCTCACACATTCAGTCAAATGCATTTTGAATGTTTAAATATCAAGCCCTTCATAGCCCTTTAAACAAAAATAGTCAAAGAAACAGATATTATTTCAAACTGAAGTTATTATTAGCAGCGGTGATTTGAAAGAAACAGCAAAAACAGTGCTGTTTAACTTCCTCTGCTTGAAATCAAACACTGCCACAACAACAAGCTCGAAGGGGGTGCTGGGGGGGTCATACGTTTAAATACATGTGTGTTGCTCATGTATTTTTTTAAGGGTAATTTTTGACAAGAAAAGCTCCTTTCAATGCAAATGCATTAGGACAGCGGCTGAAATCTCAGGGACGTAAACACAAATGCAAATATGAGCTGTGTCAGATGAGCAAAACAGTGCTCATGACAATTCATATACTTATTTTTAATTCAACTCGCAACGTGACATAATGTGATAAGAACATTCAGATGTCATCCATTTTGATTTGACACACACATAATAGCTTTTATATGTTATTGTGGAAATCACTACCTACGTTTGTCGTGTAGTGTGTGTTAATAAATACTTTCTTTGAATTGAATGTATCCAACATTAAATATAAAAACATAAGTAATATCAGGTGAAATGTAACTTTGACGGGCAGGAAGTTGTATCATCTTACATAAACAATTTAATAAACATTCATAAAGGCTATGGTTTGAGATTATTCCAGCTGTGTGTCATCTCTTTTACGGGTGCCAGAAAGACTTCCAAAAACAATACAGCGTGCGTCTTGTACCTCCTCTGGCACTTTAAGGATCGGGACCCCCCTCCGAGATGGAGCGCTGGGACTGTTTTCCGGGTCACAAGCCGGAGAATCAAAGATCGAAGAAGCAGAAAAGTGAGAAATGAGGAAAGCATTTTATTTCCTTCTCTGGTTACTCTCCTATCTTCCTCCCAGTCCTCTGATCTTTTTCACTATCGTCTGTTGTCCGTCCATCTCCAGCCCCACATGAGGGAAGATGTTTGTCCCTCTGGCACTTTAATAAGACACTTTATGTCTTCATGTCTCTTTGCATGACGACATTTTTTTCAAAACATTCTTTCTTGTTTTTTGGGTGATGGCTTACAGCATGGGACCAACAGCCCCTTTGCACACACATACACACTATAGCTCACTATGGCTATGGCCAATCCTCCACTGACAATGACTTCATAAAGAAAAAGCAAAGGGCTATGAAAAGTGGAAAGCATTGGAAGAGCACAAAGGCCACGGCAGAACTGAGAAAGAAACGGTGTGAATAGAGAGAGAAAGAGAGACAGCCGACATGGCATGCAGAAGAAATACACAGTGTTTTAAAAGGCTATTGCGGCCTTTGCCTTTTACAAGACCTAAGCACCAGAGAGGCATTCGTCCATCATCTGCACACCCGCAACTGCCAATAAATCCCAGACAAGCTTTTCCTGTGGTATGACACGCTGTCAGCTCAGAGAGAGATGTTTTACAGTAAAACCACAACCGTGTAAAAGATCCCTCCGCCTCCCCTGGGGTGAGGGGTGGAACGATGCTGTCTCTTTCCTCAATGGACCTGGAAATACAGAGATCTTTACAGTGTGGCCATCGTACGCTCACATGTGGAGGGTCATTTGCAGCGACAATAACCTCTAACGGCTCTCACAGGGCCAGCTTTGGGCCAGATGTGATGGGCTTCAGTGAGCGTTAAGCTACTTCTTAGAGGAGATGTTGCTGCGATTGTTTTTGTATCAAGAGAACACGAAAGCGCAAAGCCTGAAAACGGATGGAGTCAACTACTTTTTGTCTTCTTTTTCAGTCGTCAGAAGCAACCAAAGAGATGTGCTTTTAAACCATGTGGTATGAAGTCAAAGCAAACAGCAGGTTCGAAACTCATCATCTCACAACAAAATAAAAATCAATTACGATCCTCTCATGTATTGCAAGTTCAAAGTAACTCGAAACAGATATTGTGGTTCAGAGGTCAAGAAAGCTGACCTCTGTGTGTCTTTAATGTACTCCACAGGAAGCTCCCCCAGCTGGACTCGGCAGGCCTTCTCCACTTGGTCACAGGTCACTGGTGGATACAAGTTTTACAGAAACACTCAGTCAAACAAAGAGAGGGAAAGGTGGAACAGCGGTCAGTTCAAGGTGCTGGAGGAGAGGAAGAGAGAAGACGAGTGGAGCGAATTCTAGGGATTAGGGACTTACCGAATGGGGGCCAGAGAACAGGACAGTCAACAGCTGCAGAGTTGAAAGAGGAGAAGTGATTGCGGAGGATGTGGCAACATCGTTTCATCTCGGATCAGAGATGGCCCCTGAACCCCACCCCACCCCCCCTCCTCGCCGTCTGAGTGAAAAACGAGGAGGGGAGGACGAGACGGGAGGTCATGGAGGGGGAGTGTGTGCTGACTAAGCCGTTCAAAAGGTCGTGGTACGAACTCGCCGTTAACCTCTGCATCCTGTACGGAGGAGGCCTGGGAATCCAAAGAGCAGCTCCTATCCGCCATAACTCAGCAGAGGACAGCTACGAGTCACTGCTATCGAAAAGCTTCTGGAGCGAGATTTCCCCAATTTACCCACCGCAGTCTCTCTTCCTTTCATACTGATTACATTGCAGTGTTTTGATGTCGGGAATCAGGAGTTCCGACGCCGATTGAGTTAGAAGGATCTGGCAGTAGGCCTGGCGTCCCCCCCCCAGGTGTCGACACAGCAGAGGTTGTCAGGGTTATAAGCAGCCGAAATGCTAACAAGCATATTTGAGGACTCGGAGAGCTCGATAGCACTGATATTAATAACTCTGCAGCTCCATCCAGGGTGTTTATTTCCTGAGCCACATTAGTATCGGCCCGTATTGACACAGTTGCCGGATTAAGACAAAATCAATAGCCAATCTACTGCACCGCATGAATCAGGAAACAAATCAAATCAGATATTCTAGGCGAGTGAGGTAGTCTGAGAGTACTCAGTATGTGAGTGCGAGGGGTACTTTTCATGTTAAGAGGCGGGCGCTGTCGCAGTATCAGTCAGAAGCAGATGGTTAAAGACATCTGCTATCGTCGGACTGAAGAGTGCGTCTGATACTCAAAACTTCAAAAAGACCTTTGAGTGCATTCATAATCTGGCAGGCACAGGCCGTGTCTAGGAAGGCGTGCGCAGTTTCGGTTCGAGTCCAAGCTGTTTTTTCTGTTGATGCAGGTGCAGGTTACGGGTAGTCTTAGTTTAGCGTGGTAGCGTGCTAACATTCACTGGTTAGCATGGCAGCTGAGGCTGATGGGAATAACATTACCTTTGCTGGCCTTTTGGTCATGAACCAAAGTGTTGGAAAACATCCAGGGGAACAGGAATGTCTGCACCAAATTCCATGGCGATCCATCCAATAGCTGTTGGAGGAGATCAGAAGTCAAGGGATTCATCATGACAGGTGAGGAGCGTGTTAAAACAACGGGTAGCCAAACTTATATAGTAGAACAGATTAATGCAGTTTTCCTTTGCAATGGCGTGTACGACCAACACTCGCTTTGGTGCGTCGTGTTGACAACCTGTTTAATCATCCGGTCCCTTTGCTTTCTGCAGTTATGTCACTGTGTTTCCAGACCAGAGCAATTACTTTGGTGAGTATGATATTATCATGGCCCAAAACCCCCCCAGAATCCTTCTTTAAGTATGGCAAAGAGAATATAGGTTGGTTAGGTTTTAGATGAGGTGGGTGAAGCTCATCCCCCCCCCAGGGCACCATTCATATCCAACCTACTGGTTGGGCCTCAGGACAACCATCTGAGAAAACAAACATTCACTTGTCATGCATGCACGTGCATGTCCATTTGAACTGAACTTATTCTCTATCCCCCTGACAACCCTGAGTACTGAATGAGACCATCGTGTGCACCACACAGCCTCTCACATCTTCTTCCTCTATGTTGTGAGTCACCACCTGAGTTCCTCCCCTCCCTACCTGTCATCAGGCCTTAACATGAAGGGAGTCGGGAGAAGGTGATAAAAGAAACACACACGCTCCTCTTGACTTAAAACACGCTGACTGCAGCCCACGCACCATTACTGTATGGCACTCTGATTTATCTCATCTCCCACTCTGCCTCCCAAATTCACTGTGCCACACGCACACGCCCACACAGCACCTACTGTACACAGCATCTACAACTAATCATTCACTCCTCTCTGCTCCCAATGTGTTCAACATTTGGAACTCTTCCTGAGAACCTGTGTTTTTTCAGCCTCCCCTCTTCGTCATCACGAGCTCTCAGGAAGAGCGACCGGATTGTAAACCCCGCTGTCTCCTGAAAGACATTCACCAATTTTAGTGTATCACTTCCATAAAACTGGGGAAGATATGAGGGACATATTTTTGCGTAAAAAAATCAACTTGAGGACTGACTTTTGCCATGTGAGCCGAAACTATTTCTTGGGAGTTTTTCCTGATCCGATGTGAGGTCAAAGGTCAGGGATGTCGCATGTGTACAGATTGTAAAGCCCTGATATTGGGCTATACGAAATAAACTGAATTGAATTGAACACCAGGAAGATCTGATGATGTCATCCTACCTGATAATTAGCCATGTGCTTCAATTTGTTGCACGGAGAGTGTGTATTTTCAGAATTATGGATTTGTGGAACAAAGGGCAGCCCTTGATGGCAGCACTTTGGCAGGTTATTTCATCAAGCCCCTTACAGACATAAGTGTGGAAGTTTCATTTCAAGCTATTTGTTTTCATTTCTGCTTTTTTTTGGATAGTGGAACGACAGAAAGGGGATGGCAGACAGCAAAGGCCCCGGCAGTAAGGACCTTGATACATGGCACTTATGCTCGACCAGGTGAGCATCAGACCGCACACATAAGCACCTGAGTACCTTTAACATAAAAGTCACGATAATACAGCTACTAGGTCCTCCTCTCTACCTCCTTCTGTATCATGGATTGTGGAGTTCCATTCATACATTGTCATATTCATGTAATGTGTTTATGTAACTTTGTAAATGCTGTTCATTCTGTACACATGACATCTATTGCTTCTGTCCATCCGGGGAGAGGGATCCTCCTCTGTTGCTCTCCTGAAGGTGTCTTCCCTTTTTTCCCTGTGAGTTTTTCCTGATCCGATGTGAGGTCAAAGGTCAGGGATGTCGTAGGTGTACAGATTGTAAAGCCCTCTGAGGGGAGTTTGTAATTTGTGATATTGGGCTATACAAAATAAACTGAATTGAATTGAATAGGTCAGCTCTTGTATTATTTGAACAACACCTTCAGCATCGCTCAAGTCTAAATTGAATGCAGTCAGATTAGAATAGCACATGATTAAATACACACATAACTAATTGAACGTCATCTATCGCCCCAGTACACGTGAGACAATTGATTTTAGTTGAGAAACAAGTATTATTAGGTACATACTATCACCTTTTATGCTAATTAGATGAACATGCCTTAACAGATACAGTAAATATGATAAAGATGTTATCTCCTAATAAAAACACAAAGAAATGTGGAATCACAAACAATCCAACACCAACTTCCAACCTAAGAGATCAAAAGTGAGAAAGAGCTGCAACGTGTAACACAAAGACAAATGTGATTTGCCTCCAGCATCACTGTTCACGTTTGATCTTTTCCTTTTGTGATTCTTAAGATTTTTCTTTGCGTTTCTAATAAATAATTGAACAAATGTTGTCAGGCTGTGGATTGTATGTCCTCTAATTTATGTTCTTATGTACAAAATGACCAGAGAGATCATTATTAGAGCTCAGGCAGTATCACCCTCTAACAATTTAAATGTTGATTATTTCCAAATTCCGTTTTCCTAATTAATGAATCCTTATGGCTGAAAACAGAAAACCTGGTAAGTAAATTAAGATGTTTTTAGTACCAAGTTATTGGCATTTATTGTGTGCTAACCCTAACGAGCGTGCCAAAGTCTGGAAATGCTGTAGATCCGCTACGTTTTCAGGTCGTTTTGTTAACGACCTTTGACTGCACAGAAACGCCTCGTCAGTGAAAACATGTCTGTCCTGGTGCTATTAATTTTAGAAAAATAAAAAAAAGCAGTTTAAGACACTTTTGTCTGAAGGAATAAGAAACATCGCTTTCCAGAGCTGCCAACTCTCACGGTTTCGCCGTGTGACACACGCATTTGATTGTTTTCACACGCACATAACCAATTACTCACGGCAAAAACTAATTGTGATTTTGGGCAGAGTGGGAGGTCTGTCCCTGAGACACATTTGTTCCTTTTCAAACTCCCCGACGATAGGTGGCGCTAAGGAGCGCATCTGTAACCCCATTCGCTGCATAGACATCCTATTTATCCCAAAGAGTCCCGAAGTTAGCAACAGAAGAAGATTTTC
Source organism: Cyclopterus lumpus (assembly GCF_009769545.1). Lineage (NCBI taxonomy): Eukaryota > Metazoa > Chordata > Actinopteri > Perciformes > Cyclopteridae > Cyclopterus > Cyclopterus lumpus. The sequence continues at coordinate 19,251,342 of NC_046989.1, forward strand.
AAAGAGACACTCTGGAGGAGCAGAGCATAAGGTATGTTAACTCTTAAACTTAGACACTAAGGTATGTTAACTCTTAAACTTAGACACTAAGGTATGTTAACTCTCTTAAACTTAGAGACTAAGGTATGTTAACTCTTAAACTTAGACACTAAGGTATGTTAACTCTCTTAAACTTAGAGACTAAGGTATGTTAACTCTCTTAAACTTAGAGACTAAGGTATGTTAACTCTCTTAAACTTAGACACTAAGGTATGTTAACTCTCTTAAACTTAGAGACTAAGGTATGTTAACTCTCTTAAACTTAGAGACTAAGGTATGTTAACTCTCTTAATTAGGCATGTTTTTGTAAATGAGAGTAGTTATTGAAAACCATTTTAATTCTTTAAGGTAGCAAAGATGTCTCGTAAAAGCCAGGCCGAGGACAAAAGCAACATTTATTATATTATTTAAAGAACCAGCCACTGTCAGAACAGCCAGAAACAACAATAGAAACAACAGGGCAACAGACAGAGGAGCAACACACAGGACAGAGAGAGATATGGACAGATATGGACAGATATGGACAGATATGGACAGCTTCTGGGCTGAATGGCAACAAGGAAACATAAGGTATACATTTTTTTTGGGCAGGTGTGGCTTGACTACATCTGTTGCTTTTATTGATTCATGCATATAGTGTGTCATACATGATGCAAACTATGCATGTTGTATCTGAAGTTTGTTACAGTATACTTACAGTATTAATGAAAACAAAATATGGTATGTTTTTCCATTTTGTTCTTGGTTCATTTTCAATAGGTGACAGGAACCAAAGAATTTCAGAGGCTTGCTGCCGTCACAAAGACCAGAAATAGCCTGGCATTGGATGGCACCCTGTCCTCCATCATGGCCATAAAGATGGCCGACCTGGAGCCCCCCTCAGCGGTCATCAAGGCCTCCAAGAAGGCCACAGGCCAGTACAACCTCATTGTTTGTTATTTTATTTATGTGTTGAACCCTTGTTTTGGTTAACAAGGCTACTGTTTAAGCACTTTATTTGTTGCACTTTTTTGTTTCATAATGAAAAATATTTCTCCTTAACTAATCTTGTGTCATCTTTTGCTTTTTTGCTCTGAAGAATACAATTATTAACAATATAGGTTAGGTTTCAGTTAATAATTAGTTGAATACCATTGTAATCAAAATGTCAATCAACCTACCTTGGTCAAATCTTAAACACAGGTCTATTAATTAGGCTATATTGTGGTACATAGACAGTCATTGAGGCACAACAATAGTTTTCTGGTTGAATGTTCAGCTCAAGTCTAGAAGGCCCTGCAAGTCATGAGCAGATGAACATGAATCAGAATAAGTTCAGGTATTGCACATCGTTAGCATACCACCCACAAATCCACTAGAATGCATGAAATAACATCTACTCAAACCAACATGTCCTGGAGGTGGACCACCATGTCTTTGCTTCACAAAATGTAACCAATGTTGTCCATCTCCAGTAGGCCGCCCCTATCAACGACTATGGGCCCCACAAACCACCAGAATGCAGCGCACAACATGGGTACAACGCCAAATTAATTCCAATTTCCTGATCTTTGAGCCACCAACATGTGTACATTTTGGTCACCCCCGACAAAATCTCACTCCAAGTTGGCAGCTCTGGCTTTCACACATGTGACACAGAAGACCTTTTACAACTATTTTCACAGGCCTCACAACAGGCCTTTAAAATGTGGTGTGTGGGTAGAATCCTTTATGTGACATCAGAAGGAGGAGACGCTCTCCCCAGCATGTACTTATTCCACATGAGCTCTCGTTAATCCTCGATGGTTCCACCGCCAAGCTTTCGATTAGCTTCATTACTAGACGGTGGCTGGGGTCAGATAAAACGCATTGTTCCGTTCTCTTTGTTGTCTCTGAAGGTGTTCTGCTCCCGAGGCCCACTCAGCAGCATTCCCCTCCCTGCCTGCTCCATTCAGGGGGAAAGGACATCAATGTATCCTCTTGATCTCTGAGTGGTTGCAGAGGTAGAAAGAAAGGAGTGCTCTGTAAATTCTGCCGCTCTCTTATTTACATTAGTGTGTCAGAGGTCTTTGCACTAATTCAGCTGCTTCCAGTGTTTCTGGGCCGGGAGTACATCACAGTCTGGGTTAGGCATCCATTACCGAAGGCTTCTGGCCTGGAGGTTTTACATTGTTTACACACTTGCCAAAGCTTATCGTAACCGCCATGCTTCTTCTTTCCCCGGAGTACCTCACAGGCTTCCGAGGCCACACTCGCTTCCCATCTGTGGGCTCTTTGCAGACAGTATACTTCTACTACTAATTACATGTTATGAAGTGTTTTATTATTATTGCAAAATCCAGAATGCTGGAATATACTGCATTTCGAACGCTTTTTGATCTACTCTCTCACTGATGTGATATTGCATTACAGATGTCAGAGTGTATGCATGGCTTTCACACTCTTATACCAGCAGGTGGCTTGCAGAAAAAATTAAATGTGTATAACACATTGTGCACTGCATGTCAAATTAATTCAGATTTTGTCGAATTCTATTTAGTGATATTCCTGGAATTAACCTCAGCATAGCAGTAGAAAGAAAGAAGAGCTATTGAACGGACCAATGAATATTCACATTCATTCAGGCTTTGGTCTCACTAGTAGAGTGTCACTTTGGGTGGCAATGTTGGCGTCATTTGATTGGTCCTCCACTTTGGTGCAAAGGGATTGCGATGGCATTTTGCACATTCATTCATGGTGCCCAGAGGATGAATCCTAACAACTGTGGTCATGGTTTTGGACCCGAGTGAAATATCTCAACATCTATTGGATGGCTTAACATGTAATTTGGTGTAGACATTCATGTCCCTCTCAGGATGGATTTGTGGAACTTTGGTGATCGTCTTTTACTGTCATCAGGCCAAAATCTACACAAAACTAATGGCATTCCCATCTGCCTCACACATCAGCATGTTAGCATTGTGGTTGTGAGCATGTTAGCATGCCGATGTCAGCATGTGCAGCCTCACAGAGCAAAGCTGTGGACTCTTAATTTCAACCTACTCAACTGTGACTGAAAGTAAACTCAGAATAGCACTACAGAAGTAAAGGGAAACCATTGAAAGCATCCATTCTGCACTTATAGTCGTGGTTTTGAGCAGGGAAGCCTCTATAATGCTGTTCTAAAGAATCTTTGGACATGGAAAAAGCACAGAAGAAAGCATTATCAGAATTACATGAAGCATAATATCTAATAATCTTGTGCCAAGACTTCAAAGCCTCCGTTTACCATCGATGGCGGTGCCGTGATGGACAGAAATGTTCATGCTTCTCCATTAGAAAGGCATCCCATAGATACATATAATACATTTCCATGACTTACTTTGATGGCACACATTTCCAATATGTGATGCGTTGAGTGCCTTGTCAGAATACGTCTGACTCCTTGAGATGAGCAATTTACACCAAGATTCAGAATAGGGAGTGTGAGAATAAGAGAGGACCCATTTTGTAGATCTCAGCACAAAGTATTTGAAGTTGAGATCTTAAAATGGGTCAGTAATGGAGGCTGCCACTTCACTTTTCCTCCCCTAAGTATGTGAAAGCCCACTACAGATACTATTCAGAGACTCCACCTTAAAGTGTTGAAATACTTTTCATGGAGTTCTCCAAAAAAGCTGATTGATCGTATACATGAAAGTTAAAGAGGCTCATCGCTTTCAAATGTGCATTAAAACCATAAAAGCTGAACTGTTTGACATCACAGACAAATGCACTGATTTTGTCAGAATATCCGGCTCTGTATAACAACTGCGCTAATAAATGGAACAGACATATTTTCTCTGCAATAGCCTTGAACATATAAATCCCTCTACACTTTAGATCGTGGCTCAGGAATCATGTTTTAATTGATATGATTACCAGCCACTAATAAATGTCACAGAAACTTTGAATTAAGTGTCGGCTGTATTTAAAGAAAGGAGGGGCGGGGGGGACTCTCCATTGGCAGCTATAGAGTTGTACATGTAAGCTTGTTTGTGGCAAGGACATCAGGTCACTCTCAACCCACTTGATTATTGCTTAAACTCAAAACCACATTGGGTGTCTCTCATCTTGTCATTTTACATTAATCAACATGTTCTTCATTAAGAACAAAAGACAAGAGATTCAGTGAGATGGAAATTAATGGTCTTCATATGCACATGGTTTTTGAGGCCTTTTTTTCAATCGGTTCGTGATTAAATAAATGGATGTTATTCATATTTCTTCGAAGCACAGGCCAAATAGGCATGCATAAACAGGGTCTTGAATAATTTTTAATGGCTGATGCTGTGTTTGTGATTTTCATTATTACAATCAAGATAAGGAAAAAATGTCAGACATGGTCGCTTTCTCAAACAGCCAATAGCTGGGCCCTGATTACAATAGCCTCACGCCACCCTCAGTGTGTGTGGCTGCTGGTGGAAAACAGGCCACACAAAATAAGGGAGTTGAGCAAATGGCAAAGTTTGATGCAATTCTCCTGACTTTCCAGAGAAGACTCTGGCCTATTTGGGGTAGAGAAGATTAGTCAAAGACTGAACATCCCACATGGACTTAGAGTGGTTTTCTTCCCCCTCACAACTGGGTAATTGTCTGCATCCAGGCTCTTAAGGGAAACGGGACAAAAGCCATTCCAGCCCAGTGCTCTATTTGTCCCAACTTTCAATCGGATGAAGGAATAATGTTCTAAGCAGCCTCAATCTTTGGGTTTAGGAGAGGGCGATTGAAGCCCTGGTGACTTAACAGACAAGACACACTGCTGAGTGTCTGCATGTTGTGTCTTATTCCGTCAACGTGTAATCTCAAGTCCTTCAATTTCCTGTGCTGCACAGGCCAACACGTTCTCACTGCTGTTGATATTCATGCTCATACTAATAACCAGAGTCACAAATGGTGTTGAGGGGAAATGTGTTTCTTTAATCATGCAGTTAAGGAGCAGAGTGAAGTTCTCTATTTCAATATGATCAAGTTGTATTAACAGCATTACAATCGTCTCCTCTTTCAACTGAAACACTGATGAATTGTCTGTCAAACGACTCCTTTTCTCATGCAGCCTTCAGTTAATGTGAGAAACATCAGCATTAGAAGTTAAGTGCAAGACTGCAGCAAGGGTTTTAGATATGACGAGGTCCACACCTCACCCCCCATGCACCACAAAAGAAAGTCTCTTGCATGTTTTACTTTGGGTATTTTTTCAAATAGCTGTTTAGTAATATGTCTACAATTATTATTTAAATGGAGCAGTTCTTTGCAAAAATCAATAAATGCTTACAAAGTCAACACAACTTGGTAAACTCAAATTGTAAAACTAATTGTCTCTATTTTTTCATTAAATAGAACCAGAGGACAGTTTATTTCAGCTTCCTAGTAAAATAATACAACATTATAGTACACAGCCTATCAGCAAGTTTCACATCCAGGCTTATCTGAGTAATAACTCTAAGCTGATAAAAACCCATTGTGTGCCAAAATTCAAATGTAAATCAAAAATAATCCTTAGATTTGTTTGGACATTTTTCAGGTGTTATCTTGCAACACAACATATTAATTTCTGGGGCCAGAGAAGTTCAAAAGTGAAGATTTATTAATGTTTTTTTTCCAGCATACATTCTAAATTGTTTAATACCAAAAGCAAGATGGTCATAAACAGAGGTGAAAAAAGCAAAGTTTTGTAATTGATCAAAAAGCAATGTTTGATAGCTGCAGAGAGGACAATATGCATTTTGACCAACAGTCTATAGCCATGCTAGCAGCTCTGTGAGGCTGAGCTAAATGCTAACATCAACATGGTTACATGTTCATGCTGATGTTTAGCAGGGAATATTGAGCATGTTCACCACCTTAGTTATAGGTGGTGAATTAATATTAGCATGCTAACATTTGCTAATTAGTAAAGTGGTGGACTGACCTTTATTGCCATCCCATAACCAGCAGGTCTGGCCACAACCCCACTATTCAGCTCATTTTCTTTAGCAAGTCTAGTTTGCTAAAGAATAGAATTGAGTCTACACTGGTTACAGAAAAATTGCCCAACAAAATGGTTGTAGTGTTATGTGTAAAATAAGATGAGGAGACCGTTGTATCTTCGGCTAACTTTATTAGCTCAACAATAGCAAAACACAGAGACTGTGTCTGACTGGGCTAACATGGCTATAAGGCTCAGAAAGTTTGATGGGTTTGCTGTTGCATCACAGATATCGCTGTAGTTCAATCCAATTAATTTCAGCTAATTTTGTGGAGCCCAAAATCACAAACTCCCCTCAGAGGGCTTTACAATCTGTACACATATGACATCCCTGACCTTTGACCTCACAACAGATCAGGAAAAACTCCCAAAAAAATAGAAAATAACCTTTCACAGGGAAAAAAGGGAAGAAACCTTCAGGAGAGCAACAGAGGAGGATCCCTCTCCCCGGATGGACAGATGCAATAGATGTCATGTGTACAGATGAACAGAGTTACAAAGTTACAACACATTCAATGAATATGACACAAATTATGAATAATAAGTAGGCATGGACCGCGATCCAGACCTCCACAATCCATGAAACAGAAGGAGGAAGAGAGGAGTGCTACTAATGGCCCTTCACTGTCCTCCTGATAGGTGAATGGACACAAATGATTATGGACAGTTCGCAACAATCCATTTCCTGAATCTGATGAAGAGCAGGCCAGTGTCTGACCTGGTTCACAATACCTCTGCTGATTCCAAAAATGTCGACATCCAGCACCCATCAAACACCATCCCCATCAGCTCCGAAGCCATCCCCTGCTCCACCCTCTGTAAACCACAGCTGCCACTGAACCGCTGCCTTTCTCCCTTAAAGGTCAGCTGGAGATGACGTGAGGCTCTTGTCTGCTCATTTATGTTTTGCTCCGCGTAGCTGCCGCAAAAAACAACCCCGATCAGCACTCTTTGCAATTACCGAAAAGACTGAGGAAGCAGCGACTTGATTTAGCAGACTGTGGGGAATGCCATTTTCTATTATCTTTGGGTCTGTGATGATTTATGCCGCATGTGTGCTTTATGCCTCTCATTCTCTCTCACACACTTTCTCCTCTTCCCTTTCCTTCCTGTCTATCTTTACCTCTCGCTCTCTCTTTCTCCACATGCTAATATCTCATCTTTTCTCCTTAGTGGGGGCCCCTGACCCAAAGTCCACAATGCCAGATGTCTGCACAAACTGAGCAGGAGGAAGTCCTGGCTACGCGATCTGGAGATGAAAGCTAGGATGATGTTCGATGGCCCTCACTCTGTGCTGCTTAAATAAACAACAGGATATAATATACAAGGGTGCGGGCCTTTTTCTCAGAGGATTCCCACGCAAAGCAAATAATTTCACCAGTGATTGTTCGGTATATGGTTACATACTGTAAAAGAAGGGACCACAGTGCGTTAGCTACTCAGTATCACACAGACGGCAACAATGGCAAGCTGTTCACCATTGCCAGGGGGAAAAGAGCATTCACTGCACTCTATAATAAATCACATGTTCTGTTCTGTAATTAAAGTATCTAAGTACATACAGCTAAAAACAACAGAACAGCAAGGGAAGGGCATGTTGCGTTAATATTCATCCCTGCATAACTACATAGCGCAGAGTGAAATGACAAATAACCCGTATGAGCCTGCAATCAAAGCAGCCTAAATACATGGTGTGAGCCGCTTCCTGGTTTGCAGAGCAGAGCTGCAGAAAGACACAGAGACACATTTAGCCAAAAGTGTTGATACACTAAAACCCTCCAGTAGCCACAAGACCTTCCATACTGCTTCTCCCCAAACCCCGACCCAGCAGGCCGTGCTGTTCCAGTAATTGAGTGAGTAATGGACTTATTCCGCTGAGTGGTTCTCTGGGTGTACTCAATACTGGGATGTAAATCCTGTGGCAAATGGCAGATTAGGGGGTCGAAAAAAGGGAAATAAATAAAAGCTAAATAAACAAATAAATAAAGTAGACGAACAAAAGAAAATCCATACTACAATTATTCCCACGCAGTAAATTCAGCTGAGGTCTGAGCCGTAGCTGTTCATCAGCCTTAAAGCAGAGTTCTCTCTTTGGGGAGATGGTGCTGCAAGCAGCGAGAGCTCTGTCCTCACATTCCTCTCTATCTCCCCTACCCGCCTCTATGTTTGTCCCTCTGTCCAAACATGCTGTCCTCTGTACACCCAGGCTGAACACTGGACTCCTGCCACACATGTACCAGTGGGAAACACTGATCGGACTAATCCTTTTTCTCCCAACACACCATGCAGCCTAGATCCTCAACAATTAGCGTGTACAATAAACCCATTATCCATAAATCCATCTGAGGTCTCGGCGCCAACCAAGGAGGCACCGATTGTACAATTCTGAGCCGATACCGATGTTTGTAATAACAATTTGTCCAATAGCTGATGTTGTTTATTTCGTTTTTGCTGTTCATCTATTCCCTTATGCCAAGGAAACAAAGACATAATTACAGAAAACAACTGAACTTTTTTAAAGTCATCCAGCATTTCATTACACTGTCTCTGAATGAGCATACATTAAAAAATACAAATTCATCTTAAGAAACCTTTAATATAACCTACTTTCACATACAAAAAACTCAATGAGAGGAAGGTTTCAGTCGGCGACTTACATAGCCCAACAAAAGTATTTCTTCAGTGAAACATAACTTAAAGGTAAAGCGATTTGAAACATTTGTTGGTGGTGATGCTGATGATGAGTTGCTGAAGCTGATGAACCAGCGAAGACTGGGTGGAGATGGGCAGGTGGAGGGGTGCATACAGCATCATGAATGAAGGAAGAGAGACAGTTGTATTAAAAGAGGCAGCAAGATGATAGGCCAACAATGTCATTGTTTTGTTGTGCTTATTGGATAGAGGGGACGAGCTGATTTAAACTGATGTCATGATTGACAGCCACCGTGAATGACAGGAAGTAAATAATGATTGAGAATGCGTGATAAGTGATTAAAAGATGTATGAGAAATAAATTACGTGCACGCAAATGTTTAGTCTTCCAACGCTATAGCTTCATTTGTGACCCAGACCACACTGACTGTTTTTAAGATATCTTGGAAGCTATAGTTTTACTGCTTGTTTTTGTCATTGAACATAACAATGTTCTTGTCACTAATCTTTCTCTAAGACATTGTATTGCTTCCACACAGCCGGCGCAAAATGTGTGCAACACAACAGTTTAATCATCCACTGCCAAAAGGCAAATGTCATCTTATTCACAGATAGGCATTTAGTCAACGAGGCGAGTATCGGCCAATACCAATGTTGGGACGACAAACCTCCAACCCATCCCCACCAACTCTTCCCCTCAGCACAGCACAGCCCTCTATGCTCTCTTGTGGTTTTCTTTTACTTTTAGCTAACAACACATTGAGGTTTGCGTCTGGATGACCACACACAATAATGACTGCACTCAAGTTGCCTCGTCATCTCTCCATCTGTCAACAACTCTTACATCTCCATATGACTTGATTTGTAAATTACTCGTCTTTCCTCCTCTGTTTCTTCCTCTCCGCCTCTCCCTCTGACTGCCCAGCAGCCCCCATGGTTAAACAGTGGGCGCTGGTCATACACTTCACTGGAAGAATCCACTGACTGAAATAATCCCCGTCTTCAAAACACACCATTCTGTCCAGACCCCCTCACCATTAGCAGCCCACAGCTGGATAGCCCATAGTGAAAATAAGCACCCTGGAGTCAAAACAAACACGTGCAGGCGAAGGGTGCTGAAACCCACAGCAAGCCGCCAAGCGAAATATTTTCAGGCAGCCTAGTCATGCTGATGCTACAAGGGAGATCAGAGCAGTGAACACATCTGCTAAATATTGATTTTGCCAAGTCGGCTACATACTTTTTTCACCCCTTGTTCTCCACATAAAAATGGGGTGTATTCTCTGCGCCAGGGCTATAAATTAATGTTTTTGTGGGGGCCTGTTGCTAGGGGTTGGAAAGGGTGGGGGAGTGAATGAAGGGGGGGACGGTGGCCAGGGGCCAATTAAAATACAGATGTCTGACTGTCGGTGTAATTCCATTCAGCCATGATTTACATTTAGAACAGTCACCCAAGCCTGCCACTCTACGCTCACAGAGGAAATCGAATCTGACTCCAACCTAATGAGAAAAGTGAACCTCCCGAACTTTTACGAGACTCTCGTCTGAACGGAGCCCTGCAACTTTGGCCATAATATGAAAGCCCTTTCAGCTAATCAACCATTGACAGGGGAAACCTGTGCATTAGGAGCGTTGGGCTGCTGGTGTTGAAAAAAGTTGCCTTTCGTTAACACTCTAGCTTGGCAGCGTCTCTCAAGGATCTGTCAGATAGTTTACCTCGTTTAAAGCCACATGTTCAAGAATGTACTGAGCTAAGAATAAAGGGTTTTATTGGGCCAAAAAAATAAAAAAAATATCATGTTTGTTGCTTTATTCATTTGTTCTAATTAGCATATGATTCCCAATGCTGGAACCATGGCATTTGGAGTATATAGAACCTCAATTTCTAACAGACAGGATATTTTTTAAATACCACGTAGGGAGAAAAAGGTTGGTGGGGGACCGAGACAGCCAGACACACTTTTGCACCAGCCACTTTAAGCTGGCATGGATAGTGCCGACCCGAAGAGCAATTTCAATAATATACTAGTTTAATAATATGCTAGTTTAATAATATGCTGGAAGATCTTGTGTTTTACCGGTTTGAAACCTCTAGCAGGGTCTGCACTTCCCAACCCAAGACTGAAACAGGACACCAAAAGTCCAGAAGAGACCAAGAGCCGTCAGGGATTGGTACACAGCTAACGCAAGCTAGTGCTTAGTTTAGGTGACGGTAGCCATATAGAGCCATTTCCAGATTGAGAATATTTTTTCATTGCTACCCTGACAACTGTGGCAGGTGTCCCACTTGTTGAAGGGGGAAAGCAGGTCAACACATATACCTCAGAGTCTTGGCTTTTTCCCTGAGGTTGAGGAAGAGTTTGGAAAACTAAGAGGAAAGTTTGCCATTTTGGGAAATATGCTTGTTTGAGGTTTTGCCGAGCGTTCGTTGAGAAGATTGATGCTACAGTCTGAACGGTAGCTTAAATATGTAGCTGGAGCCAGCAGCAGCAGCTTAAATTGAGAGCAGGAAAAAGCAGGTAATCACTTTGAGGTAAATCTACTTCCCAGTAAGTATATCATGCTGATAATATCCTTACTTTTAATGATTAGGTCCTGAAGGTTGTAAAATTAACTGGGGTCATGAGAACGAGCCGAGACGGAGCAGGTGGGAGGCGGGGTTAGAGGAGACGCTCGCTGTTGCTCTACAGGGTGATGGATGTAGAGGATCCGGGTTATTTCATACCAATGAAGTCCAACAATTCTAACTTCCAGAGCAGCTTCTATTGGAATGAACCGGTCCCCACCACTCTTATACATCCATGACGTAACCCCCCTAAAACGGGGGGATGGATTCTGTTGTCTTTGTGCTGAGCTAAGCTAACTGGCTGCTTGCTGGAGCCTCATATTCAGCATAAAGACACAAGAGTGGTATCAATGTTCTCATCCAACTCTCTGCAAGAAAGCATATCAGTGTATTTTCCATGAACTTTTCCTTCAACTCCAAGGAGATAAATACAAGCTAGTTTTGAACAAAAGGCATTTTTTTCTTTTTCTACACAACACATGTATTGTTGTAAATTGAATTATTGTAAATTGAAATAATGCTACACCAACAAGAGCCCATGTGGTTATCTGTACAGTTCCTCATTACTGTGGAGTGATGGTTTGACTTTCATAGGCACTTAGTCACAGCATTGATTTGGTCAGACATACAGTACAGCCAGAACACATTGTCCTGCGCTTGTCAATAACAGTAATCCTGTATATGGAAGAGAACAGGATATGTTCTGTTCATGGCAATAACTCACACATTTGTTTTATGTCAGTGTTTTACTGTAATACTCCTGTCCAACCAATGCCTCGACAGTCTTTCCCGGCCAAAGCAGTCTCATCGTTTACACCCAGCCTCCCCTGGAAATCAGCTCTGGCTTTTGAGTCCCACTTTATAAGGAAAGGTCAGTACAGCAGTGATTTATAATATGTTCTTCAGTAAATTCGACGGGGTAATCCATCACGAGATCCGTGATAAACATTTGCCTCCTCAAGAGCCTGCGAGTGAATACACGGGAGGGTTTTATTTATATGCAAGTAAGACTGTGATATATTCGAAATCCCCAAAAAACGGTCTGCACAGGAAAGCCAGCAAAGCTCCGAAAATCATGTTAAGACAAAAAAAAAACAGGAGACTTATTGCTTTGTTTCAGACATCTGTTTATTAATTTTAGATCCCCCTCTTGTCTTCACAATTCAATGCACGGCCAGTGCCATCAGTGTAGGTGTTGCCAGCCATTCTTCTGCAGCTCATCCAGCTGTAATAAACAGGATACTCTCCTCGTACAATGCAGCCAGGAAGCAGGCTCTTGTCCTTTTTGTCCCCGAGGAGTTCATCTGGTGCACGGTGGTGCAAGTCCTCTTCACGGTCAAGATGTGCAAGTCATGCTCAAAAACAGAGGAAACGCACAATGCTGTTGGAATGCGCTGGCTTTCAAACAATACCTCTGCCCTGACCCCTGAAGTAAATCACATGAGGCTCTAACTTGACATCGGAGAACAAAGAGGGGAGAACTTACGTAGTGCTATTTTTTTCTTCGCAGTCAGGGGAGGGAAGCTGCGTCTGCTCACCCCCGCACCTATAGAAGAGGAAACATAAAAACTGTAAAAAAGGTTGTGGAACCTTTTTCCGAAAGTCTTCGCTGCAAACAGAAATGACCTCCTGTGAGACTTTCCCTGTGCTGCACATTCCCACGTGTGTGGCTTGTGGGATTAATGCAAACGGGTGACTAGTCTTATTGATCACGGAGGAGAGCGGCTTCATTGCGGAGAGCCAACCTCCAAACATAGTATGACCCCTCGGATGGAAGAGCCGAGGCCCCCGCATCCCACATCTGAGCACCGGAGCACAGGCCCTTTTTTGTGTGCCCCACGGCGGAGACGGCACTTCTGAGGCGAGCCTCGTCTCTAATAAAAGGAGCGCTCAAACATGTTCTTTGCATGTGAAAGAAAATATTATGCTAGAGAGCGGGGAATGAGCGGCTAATGCGACAACTTTGACGTCCAATGCGATCGCTCCGATTTGGTTTTCAGGGATGGTTGCGGTAAATTAAAAACAAATGTGCAGCTATTTGATGTCCGCCCACCAACCCCCCTTTATGGATCTCTCTCTGTGTTTTCGCTGTCTCTTTCTTTCCTGGCTGCTCTGGAAGATGGAAACTCGCATTCCTCGCATCCCATCAAAAGCATAAAGGCCACTCCAAAAACACACATTTTCCCATAAACAAGTACACAAAGACTTTCTCTCCTCTCAGCCAGACAAACCGTGCAAACAAACAGAATGGATATTCTTTCTCCTCCCTCTCCGGACCGAGGTAGGAACTACGTGAGTGGTGGAATTACCCTATAACTATAATGTTGACGTTCTCGAGCTGTCATGGTGACAGGCCGGGCAGCAGGTAGCATGAATTTATTCGCCGTGATCGACGATTGACAGTTGGAGGTCATGTGGCAGAAACAGCGTTGAACGCTTCCTCGTGTGCTTTCTCCAATGCCTTCATGGTTGTCAGGATTGCTAACACATTTTCCAAACACACACACACCCAGCACTTACACCCGGCTGAGTCAGCAGGACGCCGGCGGTGGCGATGCATTCTCCCAGGCAGGGACACACGTGTGCTGGGAGCTGACTGGCATTCGGCACTAATGATTGGGTGGCTCCGCTCCCGCTGGCCCCGCCTGCCGGGCAGATGCATGGCAGACTGTTTTCTCGGCTCGGCCTCCTCTCCGTGTGACTATACTGTACGTACTTTATCCACCGCATCAACCGGAGGACCGGCTCGGGAAAGCCCCGACGCTGTCGGGTCGAACAGCGCCCTGCATAAGGGTTTATTTTCTCCGCAGTCTGAATCCAATTAACAGCAAACCCACATAGAGTTCAAGCACCAGAAGGGGACAGATGAGGAGGGAGAAGGGTATATGGGTGTGAGGGTGGATGAAACACCAGGAGGGAAACAAATTACGTCTTTCCTCCGTTTTATTGAGAATTCTCGTGCCCCTTTTGTGACATTCAACAATAGCTTTGTTCTCTGAGAAGGGGAAGGCGGCGAGGCTCACCTTTATCTCCTGAATTCACAACTCCCCCGACAGCACCAAAATGGAAAGGAAGAGAGTCCTCCCCCCACCCCCTCCATTCTTTTATTCAATCTCATTTTTCACTCGTGTAGGGTCAGCAGAGAGCAGCAGGGGATCACTCCTTGCCCGATGCCACAGAAATTTAAATTTAATCGTATTTTTTTTTCCTGTTCCTTTATCTTCTGTTGATACGAGGACATGGCATCACACACAAAAGACATTGACGAGACGAAGCAGTGACAGCCGGGGCTCGAATGTGCTGCGGCAGGATATGGTAATGTGAACCAAATGAGTCTCATACTCACGGTGAGTGGCCCTCGAGACAGATCCCTTCCTATGAAAAGGGTGTTGAAACATACGTAATTGCTTTCAGTGTCGTTTGGCAGCGCTGCCCCTCCTGACTTCAGGAGCGTTTTATAGGCAGCGTAATTATCCATTATTCTGGGAATGTGGTGGAAAACCGGGGCGACAGGGCGCACTTAAAAACTTGAGATGTGATAAAAAAATGTTTTAACAAAAAGCGAAATGGGAGAGGTTAGTGGAAATAATTAATGCACTAGTTTAGTTACAGCGCAGCAGAGGCACTGTGACGCAGGATCAAAGGGACTCACGTCGTTTTGATAGAAATCAAATATATAATTTTGAAAGGAGCACTGGAAGCCTAGTGTACATACAAGAAGGTGCTATAGTAAAAAAGGCAGCGATAAGTAAAGCAAACATGGCTGCCTCCTGTCTTCCAGCTCTAAATTATTAAAGGAGTTCAGGGACACAGCAGCTGGCGAGTCGAGCAAAGGAAAGGCATTTAATGTGAGTTGGGCGAAGCCGCTTGGGAACTACATTCTCCTCGGCCTCTTCCGTATCTCCGACACACGTCTAGAGAATCCCTCCGGTGGCTGTCTCCAGACGGAGTGAGTGTCGGCCTCCTTTTCATGGCAAACTGATTTGTGGTGAGATTTTTGACACGCGGATCCATGAATCAGCCAGGCGCACCGACAGGTTGCTGACGAATGAAGTGCCTCCTGCGCTCCTGCCTCTCCTCCGCCTTCACATTCTCAGATGCCACCTTTAAAGACCACCTTTATGGTTCCAATCATAATGCAATCAGCTGGTCGGCGGTTAGCGCTATACATCGCGGCCCGACAGAGAAAGTCTTCGCCGCACATCACCAGTCGGCGGCTTGGCCCTGTGTGGCGTCACCGCGTGTCACTGTGCGAAAGGGTTTACCTTCAGGGGCCCGGTTCTCCATTCAGGGGCCCGGTTCTCCATTCAGGGCCTTGTTTACATGTTGTTCTCTTCTTTCCCTCCTCTCCTGCTGTCGGGTTACACAGAGACGGCTTGGAGGTCATTTCATTTTGACATCAGGCGTGGAGAGGAGAAATGGCCGGCAGCTTTCTGTGAGGCTGCGGTGAGGTGCAGCTCCTCCAGACACGCAGACACCAGAGGGGAAGCTGTGCTTATGGATACTGTACCACAGAGATACTTGAGAGGTGGACAGACAGATAAACAGTGCGTCTCCATTGTGGAATGCGTGCAATGTGACTAATTCAATCACGGTATCTTTTCAACTCAGCTGATTACAGCTCTTAAAAATGTGCAGTAACTGGAAACATGGGAGTCAGGAAGTGCCTTCCTTCTCAGTGGTGTCGTATACGACTCCCACATCAGAACCTATGCAGGTTTTGAATAATATATGTTGGTGTTCGCACTGGAACAATAATATCATGCAGCATACTCAAAACACAGCCATTTCTTTATGCGCTGTCACTGCTCGACAATGTGATGTCCAAAAGAAACAGAGGAGCTGCTAACAGCTGAAACAATATAATACATCCCTGAGAAATACATAAAATATGAATGATGATGAGAGCTCTGGAAAAATCAGCAGAACATTTAAAGAAAAACATCTGTCTACTTGTGGAGTTTGATTTGACATACACAATGTTTACTTTGTGCATAATGCTATTGTCAGCATGCTAACATGCTCACAGTGATCACATTGGCCTAGAGCAGGTTGATGTTTCCCATGTTCACGTATTAGTTTCAATGCATTAGCATGCTATAACCTCATGAATGTCAGCAGCTTTGTTATTTGATAAAGTGGGACAGAACAATCCGGAACGGTGTTCCGCCACCTTCTTAATATGTAAATAAAATCTGAACGGAAGTCACATCCATAATGTCACGGCAGTGTATTCTTTGCCTGGTGTTCCTTCCAGCTGTGCCATCCCAACACTCACCCAACACACCAGGAAGGAATGTCATCCCAGGGTTATTGTTCTGGCACAACTGACGTGACGTGAGCGAGACGTGATCTTTCCACACTGAACATTGATTTTATTTTCCCACCATAAGGTGAGGGGAATCTAGTGGAACAGACTTGATCAATCAATGCAGATATGGTTTATAAGTTCAAAGTACAGCAGGATATCTGTGTTCAACAGCTGACTATGCACATTAAGCTCCACGCAACGCGACAAAAGTAGATTCAATGAACACAACATGATAAAACGTGGGTGGCCTCCGTGAGGGTGGAGGTTCTGTAATATCACAGTGCTTGGACCACCCTCGACCCCCCCTCACTGTGGTGAAACTTAATGAAAGTGTATCCGTGATGGATGGATTGGCCAGTGGGATTCCCCCACCTGCCAAATCCCACTTTAACCGCTGATGACAAACCTCATGGTGGCGCTGGAGCAAAGGTCAGAGGCTCACCAAACCCTTTAGGCTCATCCTCTAGGGACCACGAATGTCTGCGCCACATATCCTGTTGTTTCGATATTCAAGTGGTGGACCGATGGGCAGTCAGGCTGTCCCTGGAGCATCATTGCTACCACGGCTAAAAACACTACAACCAATTGAGCTGATTTAAAAATCTAGTAAACAAAAGGGTTTAAACCTTTATACCTGGCCTGCATATGCTCTGTCGCTACGCTTGTGTTTTACAAATTGCATTGTGCGAATAGATTCAGCAAATATAGGATTTAGTTTAAAGACAAAGTCGAGTATTTAAACTGCTTAATATTAATTGCTGAAGAGCTTTTGAATTTTAAAGGGAAAGACACCAATCTCCCAAGAATTATTTGCGGATTATATTTCTGTCCCTGAAACTGCAACCGCATCCCCAGCCAGCCCCTGAAAGAAAAACACTGTTAGATAATCACAGTGCGTCTATTAAAGCCAAGTGTGTAGAGGGACCCACGGGTGGAGATCAATTGGATAACTCAAGGGCAAACATAGTTTCATATCTTAGAGTTGTTTTTTATGTATTTATTAGTATTTTTGGGGAGTAAAAACACTCTTAAAAGCAGAAAATAGATGATATTACAGCGGAGGTTGGAAAATGTCACTTGTGTGAGTGCAATGCAGGCCCCAAGGCTTCAGCTGAGCAGGAGGCTGACATAAACTTCTCTAACGCGTGTCCTAATATCACACGTCGCCTCTTACCTGCCAAATATCATTTTCCGTGCGCTGACTGTGCAGATCTTTGACTCTCACAGCTCTGCGGCAGCACGGGCGCTGTGAGAGAAGTGGAAAAGTGGAACTGTGTTTGTCAGGGAGATTAGTTTAACATAAACAAGGAGAATTGTGAGAGCGAGAGGCCGCTCACAAACCATTCCGGCTGCCGGCTGAAGAGTAAAGTTGACCAGACCGATGAAGTGGAGAGTAACTCTCCGAGGCTCGGAGGACTTGACACTGATCCAGGTGAGAAGATGCCAAACCATTAAAACACTGCCATCCAAACTGCTTTAAAACACAAGAAGGAACCCGCTGTTCAAACTTGAACTTCCTGACAGCTCATGGAAGAGATGAGTCACCGCAGTTTGTGCGCTTTTTTTTCTTAATTATACGCTCCGGTTTTCAAACTATATTTTAAGGGAACTAACTCTGGTCTTTGTTACGGGGAAAAAGACAAAAAGAAACAATCCATTGTAAATGTTATTTCCTCACATATTCCTCTCTTGAAGTTGAAGCCCGTGTTCATAAAAGCCTGACGACCCCTCTATCTTCCAACAATTCCCACACAACTTCCATCATGGCGCCGCTATCTTTTCCACCATTTATTACTCTGAGATGCTCTAGAGCTCTGCAGCACAGTCATTGTGACGATTAAAATGACACCCTGGCTCCAAACAGCTGTGACGGACCGTCAGATGTAGTATCATAAGCGCTCTCTTATCGGAACTCGCCGTTGACGGCTTCATTCAGAGAGATCCAGCTCACACACACACACACACACACACACACACACACGTTTCCTTGTGAATTCAGTTATTGCTCCGTTTTTTTGACAAATGATGTGTCTGCGTTTGTTTTTGCATTTACTGTAATCTAGGTATATGTGAATTGGCAGGCATACACAGCAGCGTGTGTGGTTGAGGCGGTTGGTTTCTGCCTGTGCATGTGGGAGTGTTTTTCTGCAGTACAAGTATACAAACGTGTGTGTGTGTGTGTGTATGTGGCACTCTGTTTCCTGTCAGGCTCTGCGGCTTCGTGGAGGCAGAGTCAGGCAGGCACTGTTGTGGGCTTATTGAATGTTGGTTCAGGCCTGCAGGGAGGGGAGCGCTCGGGCTTCCTTAATCACAGCACAAATGCCTTTATTCATCTACAGAGCGGTGCAATTAATTTCTGAGCCGGTGTCAGAACCTTTGGGGAAATCTGACCTGTTATTGCCTCTCGGAGCCGTGCATGTTCTTTCTCCCGCTCGAGGTGCCAGACAGGCATTCAAAACAAATTTCAGGGCTAATAATGTATTCACATTCACAGAGAGCCACGGCAGTGTCTTTGTTGTACATGTACAATAGAGATGTTCGTCCTGAATTCTGCTATTGCACAGAAATACTTTAGGAAACTCTGTCTGTTAACACCTAAGTGCTTGGCTAATTAAAAAGTATGTGTATTGTTTATCTGGCAAGGCTCTCTTCATCATCACAAAATAAATTAATATTTAAAAAGATAAGACTGACGTTAATTTCTTTTTTTGTTTTAACAATTGCCAATCTATAGTTTCATTTGAAAAACGGCTCAGTAATTTCCTTAAGCAGATAAGCAAAAAGGTATACGGAGTGCATTGGGGACTATTTTCAGTGGCAGATTAAAACACATTTCAAAAATTTGACAGCGAAAGTGAAAGTGGAAAATGAATTACAGCACCTATATCAACATGGTGTTTTTATTGGATCTGTTGTCACCGCCTTGATATATCATATCACTGCGTTGCAAATAATAAATGAACAGATTGATTATTAGATGACTTCACACATTGTTGAAACTATAAATTTTACTGTGAAACATGCTAATACATATTTATTATATTTGTTATGATGCAATACAACTGCCAATAACTGGTTTCGATGTGTTCTGTATGTTGATTATATATAATGTATTATAAAAACAGCAGTAGATTAATACAATGCAGTATAGCGCAATGTTTAAAATGCATATAGTGACTGGTAGAAAAACAGATGGCTTGAAAAACAAATAACTGATCAACTGAATTCTTATAGGAAATGTTAAACTGATCAAACGTGCTATAAAATAAGAAACCAGAATGAAATGGAGCTCGCTCTTTGTTCAACAATTCCAGTTATTCCGAGTTGGTCATCAAACACTCCACAACGTTTTTCCATTACATTAAAACTGAAAGCCTGTTGTAAAGTATCGCTAAGTCAAGAGGATCATTCTGGATACAATTAAACAAAACTTTCCAAGCTCACAAGATTTTACAGCGCTGTACTTGTGATCCTCGGGCCAAGTGGAGGAGCCTACTCTGATACATGAGCTCGTTGAGGCTCTCCGAGCGGCTGCGCTGGTTCTCAGGGTGAATCATGACATGGACTGATTCAAACCTGAAACAAACCAGATGCAACCACAGCAGTTGTGAATAACCGGGAGTATTAGCGGGCCCAGCTTTCTGGCCATACGGCTTCAATAACTGCCATAATCACCAGCGCTCTTAATATTAAAGTGCTTCAAGAGGGTCATACAAGGTTATTACACAGACGTGTTATTTATAGAACATGATGTGCTGGAGTTTATCAGTGCTAACTGCCATGGTTAGGGTTACTGAGATGATTTATTAAGTGCACCGCAGAATGAACATACAGTATATGGAATATGTCAGTATATTAGCTTGTTGCATTGCGTTTGTGGGTCTGAAGGCTCACATGAGCGCTCCCCTTCTGCCTCGTCGCTGTTCCCCTCTGTAAAAGGCACCAAGCTAACGTAAATGACATTAGTGTACGTTACCCATTCCTCACCACCCTCGTGATACGAGTCATGTAATGTGAGTCAGTGACTTGTTGGACCTGAAGGTTCCCTTGAGTCGCTCTGCGTTCCTGCAGTGAACAGAGCTCAGGTGTGCACACGCTCAGTCCACGTGTGCTGATCTGTGTGGACTGGAAACGCTTTTTAGACTCCCGAGGTAAGTTATTTAACTTCACTCAGTAATTATATTTGTCAGCTCTGATTTCCTGATTTCCAGCTGAAATTTGACAGGTCATTTTCTTTCTGTTTACTAAAAACCCAAACTCCTGGCAGGCTAACGCTAATGTTAGCTTACAGTAGCACGATAGCTAGCCAAAATAACCGAGTCATTCACATGAGATCCTTGAGCCCAAAGGCCTTCACCTCATTCATTCAACATGTGGTTGGTGCAGTTTGAGTGCAGGAGAGTAAACAGTTTCTGACTGCAGTCAAATTTAGTTTTTGAAAGTCTAAACGGCCAAATATTGACCTAAGACAATATAGAATATCAATATTTTGACTTTTGGACTGTGGATTGAGATCAATACTGAGACGAAGACAAATACCTGTGTGTCCGTTTGAGAGTGGAAGCTGCTGGACTATGCAGTGTAACTGTAATTACACAGTAATAATAACAATAATTTGAATGGCAACGATATGATTGTAGTTTCAAACTATCCGATACTGCCCTCGTTATTACCCATAACTCCAACAGGAAAGATGTCCGCTCTCTTTGCAAAAAGAATGCAAATTTGCCCATTTGGTGATTATTTGGTTTTAAACCAAATTAAAAAGGAGAGCCAGACAACGTGAGTTCATATGTAACATAAACAAGTCTGGACGAAGGACGGAAAACACCACAAATCTCTGACTCACCATCCAACAGAATACACAAGCCTGTCTCCGACTCCATCCACGTAGACGTATATTTACATCTATCTGTGACTCTCTCTTCCAATCATTTTGTATATAGATGTTTTCCCTAAAGCAATATCGACAATATGCATATTTCAACATTCCCCAACTCTGAACACACACGCATATTTACACTTATAGCCTCCCTCCTGAGCTGAGCACAACTAGTATCGTAAAGTAAAGTATATGTCGATAACTTATTAGCTGGTCTAAACAAAGCAAATATCCCCAAGCTGGAGCTGCTAGCCACAATAAGCATGATGGGACAAACTGATCCTGGACCCTTCGGAAACGTTACGAGCGCCTGGACACGACTCTTTGCTCCACTATCACCAGCAGCCAGTCAGTGGAGGAGGCCATGAAGAATAGAAGCAACAAGAACGATAGCTCGCTATCGCTGAATACTCCGTCTCATCACGCCTGTTCTGTGTCTGCGTTTTACTCTGAGATTAGCAGGGAGTAAATTCCAAGTAAATCCCATTTCGACATGTTAAATATTTGCAACAGTGTTTGAAGTGCTTTGCTCAGGACCGTACGGGAGCCAGCCGTCGGTTTAGAGAGCTGACAGGACAAATATCAACAAGCAGCAGCATCCTCCCCGAGGATGTGAGTGAGAGAGTGTGTGTGTGTTGTGTGTGTGTGTGTGCATCACTGTGGATGTGCCAGTTTGTGTGAGCATCTGTACTGCGTGTGCAGGAGCATGTGTGCGCAGGCTGTTTATTAATGCACACACGTGTCTGCCAAACATCTGGGCTCACCTCAGAGTTTGAACATTTACACAGTACACACAGGTCAAAACAACAACTTGCCAAATAAGTCATTTGAGCCTGTGAAGGGAACGGCATATGTTCCTGGGAGCCAGTCCCCATTCATCTTCATCACAGGAGTTTGCTTCCTGCGTCTCCTCCCCCCTTAAATCACTCATGGATGACCCCGTTTGCATCCACCCAACGGACTCCAGGGCCTCTCCCGGTGCGGGCGTCCAGCGTTTACGCTGTAATGGAAGGCGGTGCGGCGCTTTTGTCCAAACCCACTCTGTCTCCTTTCAGACAAATGATTTTTGCTCAGCGGTGTGCGCCCCGAAGAGTATGAAAAGACTTTTCATCTTCCCGCTGTCGTGGCACAGATCCCACTCATTCCCTCATCTATTTCTAATTATGCAGCGCTATGTATTTTAAATTGCTCCATAAAATGTGTTTCATGTAAAAAGTAAGGGCGCAGAACCCAATTAGCGGCGGAGCAATGAGAAAGCATGCTGTTCCTGCTCAATAGAGTACATTATATGTGGACTGAAATGAGCCACGTGGGACTCATCTCCACCTGAATTGACGGCATCACACAGCCAGGGCCCGGGCCATATTTTCACGGGGCATTTGCAACTGGTATTTAATTGGGAGCAGATTCAGTAAATTGATTTAGATTTAAATTGACCCGCAAATGTGGCATTTAGCACAAAAGATGAGCATGAAATAGCTTTTCAAGTCGGCATTCTGCACTATCAGTAATTCATTCTGCACTCAGAATATATGCCTTCTCCACTGGACGACCCGGTTCTTTCATGTAATAGTGATAAGTGATAAGTTAATGCTAAGGCTGCGACAACACTTTAAAGTAACGAGTTGTGATGATTCGTCTTATTTGCATGATTTCCATCACTACCTTGACAACATGATAATCATCTAGTTAGTTGCTGAAATTTAAGTATACCCCCCCCCCCCCCCCCCACAAATTGTTTTTATAAAAAATTATCTAACATTTCGGGTATGCACACTGAAATAATCTATATCTATCTATCTAATTAAAAAGTGAGAACCAACCCAGTTCAACCAAGAACAGCATGATATCCATTCATCAGTCTGCAACACACTTTTTTGCGGTCTAACCAAATGGATTTTATTGAAATTCCTACACTGCTCCAATATTGTGTTTCATGAGGGAATGGGTCCCAGTTCAGAAGCTGCAGACGCGCTAACTTCTGTTTCACTGGGACTTTGAGGAATGTTGTGGGTAAATGTTAAAAATGGCCAAACTGAATGGAGCCAGGTCAACGACAGCCCATTCTGTACTCGGCACGGCCGGGCTTCTCTTTCCCAACGCTAGCACCACTATAACGATCTGATTCACTCTTTAGTTTCCACTGGAGATTTACACTTTTTTTTTTTTCTGAAAGAAAAAAAGATTCTTGTTTTCTTCTAAAACTGACTTCTTTCTCTCCAACACCAGTAGCAGACACACTGGGGAGCTCAGGGATTTCAACACGCTACTCTGTCTCACACACACACACGCACACACACACACACATACACTCACACACTCACACACACACGCACGCACACACACGCACACACACACTCACACATACGCACACGCACACACACACTCACACGCACGCACACACGCCCCCGCACACACACACACACACACGCCCCCAACACACACACACGCACACACGCTCCCTGGCAGCCAGATGAGTTGTCGTTAGCTGTTCTCAGGCAGTGCGTTGTCAAGGACTGCTTCGGCTATTGATTTCCACTCTTCAATAACTAATGCGTCTCCTGACCTTGGCTACATGCTACGAAGAGTTTGGAGGAGAGAGGGGAATGAAGCATCAACAACTGATTTGGCACAAACTGCCTCACAGAAGCGATTAAAAGCTCCAGATTTCCATGAGCCATGTAAGCCCCTTTCCTGAGCTTTGGGGTGGAGAGCTCAACGTAAGATGAATTGTTTTATCCGAGCCAGAGTGCTGGACGTGACGACAGCTGGCCTCCGTCTTCCTCCGCAGACGGGCGGACTACTTTCTGTGCTAAATCCACGTGAAGATCATTTTAAGGACAACTCTCACAAATAATATCAACGGAGATATGTTCTCCACTGCTCTACACTTACACAATGTAGTATACCAAAAGAATACTATACAAACACTCATAAAAGACTATTTAATTCATCTCATCATTTCATATTCACAAAGTAAAGAGCATCAGTGCCCTAAATGAGTACCCTTTCTGTTTGTGTCTGGGAGACAGCGGCGGGTCAGCCGTGTTAATCACGTCCTTTCATTCCTTTTTTCCCCATTTCGCTCCTCACTTCCTGCCGCCACTCCATTCGCAGGTCAACAGCACTATTGATTCACACCCCTCACCTAATCACTTAGGTAACATTTCCCCGGCGGCTGCTTTTTCCCTCCCATGATTCATAGCCAGGCGCTGAAATCTCCCAGTTGCCAATAATTAAGCGTAAGGTCGGCCTTTAATCATCACCTGCTCGTGCAGCGCGAGGCGCCGATTCCAACGCCACGCTGAGAGGCTGCAGCGGGATGAGGGCTGTCTGGGCCGGGAGGAGGAACAAACCGGAGCTGCGATCAAAGTTTTGTCACTTCAGCAGCTTGAAAGACTTCCATTCTGGTGTCGTCGAGCATGTGAGGAGGGGGGGGGGGATCTACTGAGCAGAATCTCCTATATATTCACGGCTTGTTAATTGAAGTTGATGTGAGCAGATGCTTGACTGAATCCCCTTTCTGTTTTTAACCTCTCTGCTTCTTACACTGTACTCTCCCACACACACACCTCAGTATATGCATATTATACCGGCTACCCAGCACCAACTCATTCCCACTGACGTTTATGTGCTATAAGTGCCACTTTGGTCCTATGTGCCATGATTTAACCGCTTTCGGCACTCCCCAAGAACCGCCTCTCCCCCCAATACTCAGTCTCACTGCCGCATACACACACACACCAGCCGGTACACACACATGGAACTATGAGTGACTGTAGGCAGTAGGCAGGAGTTTAACCTTTAGATGTGTGTGTCTGTGGAGGGAGAGAAAGAGTGACCTTTTTGGAGATGTTTTTGATCCTCTTATTGGAAGTTTTCTTCTGTGTTCTCCACTCCATGGGGGGGTCAGAGGTCCCTGGTGGCTACGGAGGCGATCATTGTTGTTGGGGATTGTTCTCTCCTGGGATTTCCATTAAAAGCATCGTCGTGTGAGGCGTGTGTCATTAACTCCAGAGCAGAGCTCGTTTCGGCTACACGAGCAATCAATATCCTCCACAAGCAGACGTGTATGACGTGTCACAGCTTGCTTTGTCATTAGGAAACCGAGCTTTCAGATGTTACACTCGTCATCCCCATACATCACACACTACATTTGCGATTGTTGTTCTTTACCTCTTAGCACGGCTGCGAGTCTCGCCCTGATAAATTGAGGCCGGACTAGGTGAGCTAAGCACTTCCAGGAAGATTTGTTTGTCATTAGTCTCTCGCTTTGAAAATTGCTGCCAAATCCGACCGTTTGAATCGAAGCAGAAATATATTTCCTCGGAAGTAGTTTGGTCACAAAGCTTGTCAGTTTTCAGGAGGTCAAACGTGGTGCGTTATGGAGGAGTGTGTGTCTGTGTGGGGGTCAACTGCTGTAGTGGACACAACAAAAAGGGAGAAAACGGCCACTAGCATCCTGGGTGATGTATACCAGAAGTAGGTAGCACAAGGGGGCGGCCGTGGTGCACAAGGACAGCATCTGGCCTGATGGAAGAGGTGGACGGGCAGTCGGGGAAACAGGTGGACGCGGTCCAGCCGGTGGAGAGAGGACCGGTGATGGATGGGGTGAAGGAACGTCACACTCCCTCCAAGAGATTGAGAGCTATTACAAAGCGGCAGGAATTAATATCTGACATAGAGCTCCCGGACACTGATGCCTTTGAGGCCGTGCAGCCTCTCTGGGGGTGGGGGTGGGGGTGCGTGCAACCT
This sequence comes from Cyclopterus lumpus, assembly GCF_009769545.1. Taxonomy (NCBI): domain Eukaryota; kingdom Metazoa; phylum Chordata; class Actinopteri; order Perciformes; family Cyclopteridae; genus Cyclopterus; species Cyclopterus lumpus. The sequence continues at coordinate 19,277,512 of NC_046989.1, forward strand.
GGATAACTAAGCGGCTCCGAGCGGCTGAGTAGAGGCTCACATCGGCCTGTCGAGACACATCACAGCCTCCCAGCAGAGAAGGAGCCCAGGCCCGGCCTGGAGTGAGTGCAAATGATGTCTTCATAATCAAGACCATTTCCTGGCAGCGGTTGTGGAGGGAATGTTCTATTATTTTTAGTTTTTTTCTGAAAGTGAAAATCCACATTAAAATCCACATGTGTTTGTCCTCTGATCTTAGAGAGTTGAGCCAATCTTTAAACACAGGAACCAGCTTAGCCCCCAAACTAGAAACAGGCCAAAACGAGTCTCTGAAGGCATGGAACGACCGCACTTTGCTGAACATTGAGTGAGAATGATTTTGTGGCCACTGGGATGGAGCTCGTGGGTGACTGCTGGTTGGATACCAGATCTGACTCTGGCTCGGGCTTGTTGGAATACAACTCAGTCAAGTGTGAAAGATCAAATTACTCCTCCATGTGAAATCTGATGTCAAATTAAAACTCAGTTGACTCTTTTTGGGTCTTCGGAGTCTTGAGAGACTCATGTTTCCATCTTAAGGTTCTCGTACCACCGTAAGAGAGCAGGAGAGCTCGCGTCCACCAACATGCACTAAATGACATATGCCTGGCCAGGATATGTCAATAAAGCATTGAGAATCAGGGATTACTGCCTAAATAGGACAATATGATATGCATATCGTGATATGAGACATGCTATCATCTTCTCATAATAGTGTTATCTTTTCTTGGTTTTAAAGACTATTTATTTTCAAATCTCATTGTGTAAAAACTTTGTTAAAGCACCAATGGTCAATACTCCCATAGTGTTGTTTAGTAAAGAATATTGTGTTATTTGATTGTTCCCATGTCGCCCAGCCCTAGCTTTAAATGTTGAATTTAAGTTAATGAAGCAAAAGATGATCAGTTCTGGTTCTGATTTGGTGACACCGGTGATCTCTAACGCTGAGAATGTCTTCATCATGAACGTCCCAGAGTTTACTGATATGATAACAATCACATCAAAGGATTGGAAAATGTTGTTGTGTTTATTCGTAATCATTAAGTACGAGTCAATACTGAAGCACTCAGCTGGTCTGCTTCCTCGGGACTGTGTGGGCGTGGCAGTTAGATTAGATTAACAGCGGCATGGCAACGTGCACAGTCTCGGATGTGAAATAACCCAAAACACACAAAAAGTTGTGTTCATGTTGGTTCATGTTATCAATCTTAAAAAAAAAAGCTGATTGAGAAAATATGTTTTCCTGACCGTTAACAACTAAATTGGAACTGGAATTCCAATCTGCTTTCAGTTGAATTTCCATTTAAGACTTTGCGGGTTGGACCCCACAGGACAAACCAATTCATTAGCCAAAAATATGAGAAATCAGAAATGCGCCGCGACCGTTTCCAGGTGATCATCTCCACGGCATCTCCATATTGGAATCCTATTATGCGGGATGGATTTCACTGGGAGACACGTCAGTTCTTATTCATTTTTCAATTTGCAACTGCGTCAGCGCCGGCCTTGGTTGAATCATAAAAGGGCTTTTTTCCTGTCCGCCGGCCCGCATCCCAACACCAACCGACCATGTGATGTATTGACACCATGCAGAATTGTGACAAGTTAGCGATAGATAGCAGGCTGTCCGAACACGCAGAGGGGGGTGGGGTGGGGGGTTGTTCTCTCTGACATAATTATGCCCCTGGTTGATCTTTTATTCCGTCGTGAATATGGGTTCTGTTAAAAAGTCTCTCTCCATTTCCTCCTCCTCTTTCTTGCTCTCGAAGACGGACAGGCTGAGAGCAGCCTCTGTCTCGATGTATTAATTACGTGGTACTTCTTCCTCCTCCAACAGGAAACAAAGAGGGATGGATGGCGGATGGATGGGGGATGCGTGCGGAGCGGTCCCGTCCTCTTCCTCTCAGCAGAAGGCGCGGCAGATTAGGTGTCGGATGATATTTAATGTGAAGAGGGCCCCCTCTCTTTCCCTGACATCCTCTCCTGGGTGGCACCTGGCTGCATGGCGCCGATACTCAGCCGCTCTCAATCCAGGTCTCATCAAATGGCCGAGAGGAGAGGACAGCACATGGCAGGGAGGAAGAACAAAGATAGAGAGGGACGGAGAAAAGAACAAGACGTGAGACGGGGAAGAGAAGTCATTAACGGAAAGTGGAAGTGTGAGGAAGTGTAAGAGGGGGAGCTGGAGATGTGAAGGAGCCGCGTGATGACATGGCAGGCTAGGACCGAGTGGGAGAGGGAGGCAGGGCGAGAGAAGTAAAGATCACTATAAGCTCCGGCTCCTCACTGATGCCTACAGTAGCTGAACGGTTGTGACAGTGTGAAAGATGAGAGAAAGAGAAGGGGATGGCCGTGGTGGAGCTGTGAAATACCCCGAGATGGAAATACCTCAACGGGAAAATGGGAGGAAAAGAGCCGTGGACCCGCTCAGATGTGCTCTGTGGTGGGGGATGGCAGAGGACCCGAGATGCAGGAAAGCGTGACAGGATGCAGGCCCGCAGGTCACAGAATCAATTTAAACGCTAGCACTCCGCTCCTCCTTTTTTTTTTTTTAGACTTCTATTTCTCCTCCTACTCCACCTCCCTTTTTTTCTCCTTTTTCTCCGTCTCTCACTCGTTCAGCCTCACAGCCTCTCTCTTCTTCGCCCTCTGTGCTCGGCTTATTCCACTGTTTTGTAAAGCGCTGCAGGAGAGGCAGAGAATGCTCCACGGCAGAGCGGAGAGTACAGCATCAATTAGCCTATATTCTAGAAAGACGTACATGCTGGTAAAGTAGGGCGTGGGTGTCTCTGATTTGGGATGTTCTGCTCTTTTTATTACAGACAGAAGAATGTTTGGGGGTAAATTGGGATATTTCAGGAGCAATTGTGTACATTGAACCCAAACGGATTGGATTAGTTCTCAGTATCAGCTGGTTAACAGTTTACTTGGGTTGTTATACACATTACATTTGGCTATAGACATTTGTAGATAGATTTATGATGAATGATGAATAGTGAATTTGGTGATCCCAAAATCACCAAAAGGTTAGAAATTCCACTTTTCCAAAACTTTTCACCTATTCACATTCACACGTTCAGACACTGAAGCAGAGGGACATAGGAGGTGCCACCAGCCCATCAGGATCCAAACTAATGGCACTCATGCTTCAGGATGTTGGCCAAGGACACTTTGACATGCAGACTGGAGGAGCCGGGATCCAAGCGCCTCATTAGTGAATCACCCGCTCCACTTCCTGAGCCCCGCTCTGCTAACTACAGCCTTTTAGTACAGGTATTTATCTCCTTCAATCGGATTATGATCTGAACTCTACTTAAAGTAAGCATATTGTGTAGCGTCTAGCGTCACCCATGAGAGTTGAAAAAGATAAGCGCTGATACAGAACATTACACATATTTTGTAAATAATGAAATCTAGAATTTCTAACAAAGAGCGACAGAACCTAAAACACTGGATTCCTCCAACTGCATCACGTCATGGTACTTTGTCAGTCTGCCACCCTCTCCATGCTCTGGACAGGGGAATGACACCTTTGGCGTCACAAGTGATTTGGCAGATGGTCAACTCTGATTGAATCCCCCCCCCCCTCCCCCCCCCTCCCCCCCGGGCCCATCTCATGTCAGCCTCCACAAGCCTCACTGCAGGTCTAGCATCTTGGCCAGTGCTGTCCCACATGGGGGGGAAGCCAAGGCCAGCTGATCTACACACAAGTCAGTGCCCGGCAACTCCCTGCGGTTTTCGGTCACTGTCCCGAATCGACGGAATCCAAATGGTTGAACTGGATTCCCCTTCATTCCTCCTGACAAATGGCCACAGCCTGCCCCCTCTCTCTCCTGCATTGACCTGCAGCGAAGCGGAAAGGGAAAGCGTTGTGTTCGTCCTCTGAAACAGAGGATTTGTCTGTGTTCTCAGCTTGTTTCGGTGTTTGTCCGCCACGTTGCATTCTTAGTGTGTTTTTGTGCATCAGTATGTATTCGGCATGCTTATATAGGTGCTGGTGTGTGTGTGTGTGTGTGTGTGCACGTGGACGTGCTCACGCTGGCATCTTGGCCAGAGTCTGCCAGTGGGGCGTAGCCCTGTCTGTCCATCTGTCATGCCTGAGAGGTCCCAGTCTGAGACTCCTGTGGCTTTGCCCTCCGCAGTGTGCTGCTCTCCTCCCATCCCTCTCTCCGTCTCTCTCCTTCCTCCCCTCCCCCTCTCCTCCACCTCACAGCTGCCTCCTCAGCTGTGTCCACTGGCCATCGTCCCACTCCTCGGAGCATGTCCTGTTTATCTCGCACAGCCCGAGCAGAGCTCACCCCCCCACGCTAGTGGAGCTCTAATGGACATTCTGAGCATTAATATAGCAGCAGACAACTGTTATCTATGGAACGACGTAGGGGAGCTAGAATGACGTCGCGCTCCCCCTGTGTGTGTTGTTATCGGAGCTTTGCTGACATAGCCGTGCACTGCCTCGCTCACAGCAGCTCTCCGTCGTCGTGGAAGCGTAGCCCCCCCCCCGTCAGGTCGACACCGTTAGCTCCAACAGCGCTTTCAGTTAGCAACGTTAGCCAAGAGCCCCCGGCGTGGTGAGAGGCACCTTGAACACACCTTGTACAAACACTATCCAACCGCCACACGAATGAAGACTCTGCCACACTGCTCCATGTATTTCATAGAGGTTTCTGAGCTTGTCTCTTATCCCCGTCAACAGAATATTGACAATCCAATTTTGATACACAATGACCAACGTTTTGATGTACAACTTTTTTTTGGATACAGAATATATCTGCTCCACTACATTTCAGTGGGACAAATTGTTACTCTACCATATTTATCTGACAGCTGTAGTTCCCAATTACCTTGCAGATTAAGATGTCACATGCTCATCTTTTAAAATATGATGATTTGAGGAGTTCAACTTGTTTCCACCCAGAGCAACTACTGAATTGTTTCTGACATGCAAATCCTCAGACCTCACTGTCAATGTTTTTTATTTATTGAATTCTTTTTAACAAACAACACTCCCTGATGACACAGATATGAGGAAAATGGGCACAGAGATGCAGACAAATGCAAATATGCCTTTTACTGGCAAACTTCTTATTTGGTTTAGTGAAGTAAAATGTAAGGCTCATTGTTAAAGTGCCATTTAATGCGTCTTAATAGCTGCGCTGTATAATGTTATGGGATGTTTCATCAGTTGGAAAAACATCATATATATATATACATTTTTATTTCATAAGTTTCAATGAGGCATGTGCACCCATTACTGTGACTATCAATGACAAAGAACTCGGACTCAGAATGTGTGAAGACAAAAGGAAGAGGCCGAATGAATGAGGCTGTGCAATGGAAGAGGCCCACAATGCACCAGGTTTCATGAACCTCTGTGTTTAGAGAGCACGTCTCCTCCACAACCCTGAGCAGGGAGCGCTCGGCCCAGAGGGAGACCGCCGCGTTCACCTCCAAGGTAAATAAACACCGGGTGCAGAAAGAAAAGAGCAGAATATGTGGCCGAACTTGCCTTGAGCGTTCTTATCTTTGCAATAACAGCATTTCCCACTGTTCGAGATCTGTGGCCCCAGCGGCGTCGCTCTGCTTGTATTCCCGGGAGGAGATGCAGAGAAGCCCAATTTAACATGTCATAAATGACACACATATTGTGTGCTCAGCCTGCTCTGATTAGCAGCCTTAGCAAACACATCCCGCTTTCCAGCGGAGGCAAAGGTGGAAGAGCAGTTAGTGCACTGACACCATCTCGGTGTCTTGGGGAAAGCCCTCTGTCCGGCTACACTTCCCTTTGTGACGCGATGACAGCAAATCAGAATGTATGAAAACAAATGTAAATGCCAAACTTTAAGCTGGGTGAATACGTCAGTGAGCAGGGGCTGAGGCTCTGTGCGTTCGAGATGCATTCTTTTAAGTAAGAAATGCACCGACTTCCTGATGCACGGCGGCAGCCAAAACGGGGCGCGTGCTTTTAGTTTTTTCGTTGCTTTTTGGGGAAATGATCGCATACTCTGAAAAGATACACTGGCTCGTTGAGATTCGCCAATCACGCTGACTCCTTCCTGGCTCTGTTTCCCGAACCGCAGCGTGATCCACAAATCTGAGCCGGATAATGCAGCTGGGTTTGGTAGATGAAAAAGTTTGAAATTGAGTTTGACAGTGTTGGAGGAGCAGTGAGTGATACTTAATACCGCCGAGAGGAAGGAGAGGACACGAAGACGAGGAGAGGGATGCTGCACAGCTGAGTTGTTTGTGCCTCCATGCTGGGAGGCATTTCTGACAGATACAAATAAACACACACACACACACACTATATGCAAAGGATAGATGGATTACTGCATCTACTGGGCACGGGTCCCAAAGAGTAAAGGGGCCCCGGTTTTAAGCTATTTACATGTGTTGTTGGAAAGTTTGAACCCTCAATCAAAGTTATGGACCTCATGATCTCATTCTTTTTTTGTCCCTGAAGTTTTATTGCCTGTCAATAATCTGGCTAATGTAAAAAAGAAACGGAGCAGTTTGCACAAGTTTGACTGCAGAAGAGCTTTGAAAATACAGCTTTTATCACTTGTTTCCAACCTGGAGGTCGGGACTGTTTTTTAATTTTCTTTAATACATTTTTCTAATTTTGTCTTCTTAAACTTTGATTAAAAAATCATTGCACGTGTAGAGAAAATGGAACATTGATGACTAAACCGAGACAACAGCAAACAGGAGGAGAAATAAAGTGGAATGTGACGTTCATGGAGTCAGTGAACTGTGGGCGGCATTCTAGCCTGAATGTGTGAACATATTACATAACTAGTAGCAATTAAAGTATCAGAATTAGTTCCTGTTTGCAATATGCAAATCACTGAATTAATATGATATTGAAGAAAACATAAAAACGTGTTTGACTATTGTCAGTTCTGGAGTTATGAAGAGTGTTTATCAAGTGGAAGCAGATTCATGGATGCTTATTGAAGATCAGGTATAATGATGACTCTCAAAGTAAGGTTAATAGTGTGGCCTCCACCAGCTAACTGCTGATGGAACCCTCAACCAAGACGCTGACCACTATCCCCACTAAACACCAGCAAGTTAGCATTGTCATAGTTAGCATGTGGTTGTTAGCATTTAGCTCAGAGCACTGCTGTGAACTCTGAAGTCATTTACACATATGAGTTCTTTGTTCATCAATGTATTTTTAAACTATTTGTTTTTTTTGATAATTTTTCTCAAAGACAGCAAATGTTATGCTGCATAGGTGCAATGTTTTCTTTTGTTCTTTTGCACCGCCAGTGAAGGCATCAACCAATCAAATGGTGTGGAGCCGACACCTTGAAAACGTACACTAGTGTACAACAGCACCTCTCAACCTCGGCAAAGATCCACAAATTCACTTTGCTGCAGATATGAATAGATCAGATGTGAAATATTCGCAGCTGTGTGCACTTTCATGTTGTATATTTGTCACACAGCCAGCGTGGGTTCATTTTGCTTTTGATAACCCGACACCCATTGACCCATTGAAACTAACAGCTTAATTTTGGATTAAAACAATGTAAAAAAACGCTGACCTGGAAAACCAGAGGCACTTGTGCTCCATTGGTTCTGAGCTTTGGTGCCACATTCTGAAGGGCTATATCCATCCGGTGATATTGTTTTGTGTACTAATTCCCTATCATTTTATTTAATGTTGGCTTTGCTGAAGTTTATCGTGGCATTTTGATCAGGTCTCAAGTGCTCCGATCGATCGACCATCGATCAGCTTTGATTCCTTAATTAGAAGTAGTTTGAACGGCGGTCGCTCTAAACGATCGGATGACGCATCCATTTTAAATGTTACAATACATATTTGTCTGCTTTCAGGAGAGAAACACTGTTGGACACACACTGAAATGCTCCTAGTAGATGGTAAATGAACCTATAGACGGATATGTTTAACCAGTCAAAAGGTTCTCTGGCTTTAACTGTTGGCATCCGTATTTCTGCAGCTAGTGTCTTTTCTAAACCAATAGCATCACCTCAGGGTAACGGTTAACCTGCAAAATGTCAGCGTAACATTAATCAGCCTGTTCTTAATCACATCATACAACGGAGGAAAGAAGAGGAACACATCTGAATTAATTAAACATCAAGCAGAGTGGAAAAGACAACACGTTCTACCTTTTAGCTCCAAGTGAAGACATTTCTTGTCACTCTGCTGCTAATTTCTTTCTGCTGAACCACACACACACACGCACACACACACACACACGCGCACACACACGCACACACACACATACACACACACACACACACACACACACACACACACAAACACCATTCTATATTCCGGCTCCTTTGTATTCCAAACCAATCTTGAGTGTTACTAATAGAAAGAAAATGAGCAGCAAGTCGAAAAGCGCTTTGAAGTTTTCCAGCAACAATTGAGATGATTGATAGTTGTGTTTCTAAAAAGCAGGATATTGCATCTGCAGCGTGAAATAACAACGTGAGACGTGCACCAGGGAGAAAACGCCAAAGTGTCTCTGCTCAGCGAATGCTGCACGGGCGCCCACAAAAGCACACGTAAAGAACACTAGGAAATAAACAGGAGAGAATGGGAGAAGCCACAGAGTGCACAGATAATTAAATCAGTAAATAATAGAATATGTTTGTTCCTGGTGAAATGGGTTCTTTTGGAGGATAAGACTCACAGCGGTTTGCCATCTGAGAGATGAGGCAAAGGGGGAGAGGGGGGGGGGGGGGTGAAAGAAAGGGAGAGGAGAGACTAAGCACAGCTCATCAGCCCGCTGCAGATAGTTGCTTGGAGAGGGGAGATAAAGCCATTTTGGCAGAGTAAAATCCTGCATCCATCACAATGCTTATCGGTCACCGGGGAAAGGTGCCTATAATAAATCGTCAACCGCGGCGTCAATAGCTCAACGGCAGACAATGGGAGGCGGTGGAGCGGCGCGCTCTGCTTGTTTGAACAGTGTGACTTATTTGGAGGGCAATCAGACGGAATGGAGATATTTATAATGTGAGCTCACTTCATATCTAGCCGGGGGGAGATATGAAGGAGCCGTGATGGCTTCCAGATTTTCGAGGCGAGCGCAAAGGAGAAGGGGGGGGGGGGGGGGGGGGGGTGAAGAAGACTGCGGTTGCTTTAAGACAGCTGACAACCTCTTCATCTTATCCCGCTGAGAGCTCGGTGGTCAAAGGTTCAGCTACCTCTGAGATTGTCCCGCAGCAATAGACGGGCAAACCTGTTGATTTCAGGTTTCAGGTCAGCCCGTCTGAGCTCAAAGGGTCAGCTCGCTCATATTACTTTCCCATCTGGCCATGGAGATGGGTCACAGTTTTATTTGTCCAGGTCTTCAGATATCCTGCTCGGGGGGCATCTAAAGCAACAATAGAGGAGAACGGAAATCCACTTCACAGACTGGGAATCAGCTGGTCTTGCGCTCCAAGTCAGATTCACTAGACTCTAAAGCTCTGACCATTCCTGTCAAAGTAGCCTCACGCGTTCATTGAACGCTTAAAGTCATTATTTAATAAACTTAAATTAATAGCATACCCAAACTAAAAAGGGTGTATCTCTGCAACCACAAGGTCTATTCGAATAATGTTGGTGTTACAATAAACAGTAACACTTGTTATTATATTGTTCAGATGTGTTAATACCACTATATATGTTACTGGTTAAGAGTAAATGAAGATGACACCAGAAATGAAAGGTTTCAGGTTCGCCTAAATAAGGCCCTTTCAGGATGATGCCTAGGCCTCTTCCAGTGATAGCACAATATGTGAACAGTCTCTCTGCAAAGTCTTACTTTGATCAAATGAAGCAGAACAAAATTAGAGAGTTTTTAGTAAAGAAAGTTTAGGCCAAAACTTTAGTGTTAGTCCAAATGGGCATTTGGGCACAATGTGTGCCATTTGACTTTTCTCATGTAGCAAACTATATATTTCACTTTTGGTGTTCAACTAACAGCCACAACAGACATTCCTACATCTCAGCATGTAATGTTATTATAATTCAATTCAATTCAGTTTTTTTTGTATAGCCCAAAATCACAAATTACAAACTCCCCTCAGAGGGCTTTACAATCTGTACACATACGACATCCCTGACCTTTGACCTCACATCGAATCAGGAACAACTCCCAAAAGAAACAGAAAAATAACCTTTCACGGGGGAAAAGGGAAGAAACCTTCAGGAGAGCAACAGAGGAGGATCCCTCTCCCCGCAAAAGATTACTGTTTGTAATTAATTGAACTGTCCCTTTAAGTTTTTCAGTCTTTTTAATTATTTTTTGTTCAATTTGTCCATACACTGAAGATGTTCTGTTGGGGAAAAACACACAAAAAAGATGAAAAGAGCAAAACAAATGCATGAATAGGATTCAGCTCTGATTAAATCACGGACTTTAATACCATATTTATTTGTGGTAATATGAAAGCCGGCCACAGTTGATAGAGGAGCTTAAGCACCACCGCGGAGATGAAAACAGCGTGTTGTTTGCTCTCCTATTGGCCAGTGGATTTTGCTGCACACACACAACCCATTACACCCAGTGATTATGCTTTTTACTGCTCATGCAGCCCTGCTCTTTTCACATTGTCAGAAGGAGGAAATGTGCTCTGTTGGGATTGAAACACTGGCCTCGGAGAGCGGCGCTCGCCACAAAGACGGACGGTAATCCTCTGGCAAACCCCGGCTCATCCCGACCCATCATTACATCTCCGTGACCCAGAGCGCTGCTTCCGAAAACAAAAACCTCCTCCTCCCTCCCCCACCTCCGCTCTCCCGGAGAGAAAGATGATGACTTGACTCAACCTTATTACCATTTCAAAGATTTCCCACAAAATCAGTCCACATTGCCCCGCATTAGACCGGTGGCTCTCCGATTCCTAATGTCTCTGAAAGTTGAGACACTGGGAGGCCGAGCAATATCTTCCCACTATCCAGCCAAACGCGGGGGGGGGGGGGGGGAGGGGGGGGGGGGGAGGGGGGGGGGCCAGCGTTCCCCAACCTGACTTCAAAGTTGCAGCGGGGAGCGAGGCCAGGCTTAACCGACGCGCCCTGAATTACACTGCTATCCAGCCCAATAAACAGGCCTCTGAGAGGACGGGCCTCAATGATTGGCTCTCTGCATGATTCAATAAGTTCTTGAGCCTCTGAATAACCGAGAAGTCATTTCATTGGCTAAGAATGCTTGGATGTGAGTTCATTTAATTTGTTGGCCCTCACTTAAATTTAAGCTGTTATCCAATTTAATGCAAGTGATTACGGAGAGCCCGGGGCTCGTTTTAAAGAGGCAGAAATAAGATCTGCCCATACAGAACTAGCTCTTCGGTGACATTTAGAGAACACTGGCCCGCTCTCAGCCTCAGTCGTCGTCTATATCTCCGCTGCGAGTGATCCGTCTTCAGAGCCGAGCCGAGATGTGATAATAAGGCTCAACAATGACTGAAAGTCTCTGTTGAAACTACAAAGACAGCCATGAAGGTGAACTTCTGAAGGCTTCTTCTTAAAAAAAGAAAGTGTTCACCTGGCTACTTCAAAAGCTCCAATCTTGACACACTGCAGTGGTGTGATTTCATATTAAAGACACACTACTTTTTTGTGATTCCAAAAGGTGGATACTGGTGAAAGGATAAATAATGCTGACCCGTCTTTGCTGTGTGCAAGGGCATTCATTCCATCTGGGGTCTGATTGAAAAGCCCCAGTGCCCGGGTTCAAAGCACTATTACATGGCACTGTGTCTGGGTATTTCATCTCAGATGGGCATCTGGGGGCCGACACGGAGACAGATAGGATATCAGAGCCAAGGATGATACGAGGATCGCCTCTGAAAATCAATCGGCAGACGGCCCGACATTGGTCTCGCCCATTCATTTCTGCATCACTGTGTGCGAGGCTTTTCATCAGTGCATGCTTCTGCACAATCCCACACATGGAGGCCTGTCTGGTGCCCCCGAGACGGGCAGAAAGAATGAGAGAGGCATGTGAAAAAAAATGGATGCATATGAATAATATATTTTATTTTGTTTTTGACTATTGTCATCTTGTTTTGTTGTTGCTTCTATTGTTTGTCTTTACCATGTAAAGTGCCTTGAGTACCTTTTAAAGCGCTATACAAATAAAATGTATTATTATTATTGTTATGAATACAATTAATCATTGTCAATTCTTACGCAGAGATCCTTCCTATACCATTCCTATGCTGCATATTTTATATGTAAACGTTGGAATCTGCTTTTAAATGATGGAATCTGCTTTCAGAAGTCTGTATCGTGGTTTTGAACCTGGGGTTTGGGACCCCGCCCGGGGTCTGAGGGGTCACATACTTTACAAAACAGGAAATAAGGAAAATGTTTATGTCTGGATCGTTGACTCTATACCTGCATATTAATACGCATGTGTTCTCTTTGTTTTCACTTTGTTTTTGTTTGTTTTTGTGGTTTGTTAGATGGCCCTGTTTTCTTTGAGTGCTGAAATACATTTACATATGTCTGTACATGTCCAGAGCAGCACGTTTCTTTGCTCCATCCAGTCCGAGATTGACAAGTTTCAGCTGCTTATTGAAGATGAAATACAGAAACTTTCCCCTTCCAATGTGAGGGTCCTGGGACAGAGGATGTCGTATGTGTACAGATTGTTCAGGCTATACAAAATAAATTGAATTTAATGTGTATTTTTTTTTCTTCTTTTTTATATGCACAGATGGAAACCATTATATATCTAACATATTGCAATCCCACTGCAAATCAAGCACCATCTGTTTTTTTCCTCAATAAAACAAATCTTAACCAAAAACAGAGGAAAATGTCATATTTCTTCCAAACGAATGATTTGTCTGTTTTTTCTCCAATGTAGTTTTACCTCTTCACGCCTCTTGAGACCAAATAGTTGAACGTTCTATTGTTTTTACAATGCCTATGCATCTAACCACAACACATCTCACCATCAACTGTGTCTATCACCTCCAGAACTTGTGATTTTAGTCCTATAATGTATTGTAAGTGATGTAGGCTCAGTGTTGTCAAGCAATGGGACTAAAGATGATAACGTCACTGAAGCAACTGATTTATTCACTTATCTCAGAATTAAAGAGAGACTGTAACTCTTAAGGAGGAGTCGAACACATTCTTGCTCTTACCGCTGAACTCAGAAGTAATCAAACACATCCTTAGTACTAGCTCAGTACTCTCAGGGCTTTGCTGATCCAGCCAAGTAGTTTATGGCTAGATTAAAGATTGTCTGTGTAACTGAAATTACTGAGTGTGTTTACTGACTTTATGACTCTTGTCTACTCGCGCCACTGCTCTTAACATGTTGCAGATACAGGTTTGAATGTTTTTTTACCACAGGAGTCAGCTGTGTGTGAAGTCCCTCCCCATTAATTATAGAATATAATAGAACATTTAAATTCACCTCCCGAGTGTGAGTGAGATCATGCGCTCGGCAACATAATGGAACAAACATATTTCATAGCAAGCAGTGAATGAGTGAGCATGATTTAGAACACTTTAACGTGCTAAAAGACACCGTTAGCTTATTAGCATTGTTAGCTTATTAGCAATCTTTTCTTTTTTTCTGTGCACTTCTAACTCCCAGCAACCAGCAGACAGGAAGTGCAACGTGAGGTGTGTAGTAACTGTATTCTATGGGCAGAGCGACAAACTAGAGAAAGGTCTTTTCACCGTCTACTAAAATACAAGCTAGAGAAAGCCACGGAAAGGACTCCCAGCAGCTCATTGTTTGGTTCCTGGCTCTGCAGGTCAACAGCAGCTGTTCTCACGCGCCCACCTTTCCATCTCTTTATGAAGAAATCTGTCTGTAAAGCAAAGACATAAAACTTGCTCTGCTGACAATGTGACCTTTAAAATTTCAGAGAAAGATTGTGGAAATACTCCTCACTCTGCAACACATTACATCTAAAGGTTAACGACAATCCTCCGTCTATTCGTCCCACAAGCTCTCCTTCCATCCCTCCACTTGGCAAGGATCCAAGAAGAGATAAGTCAAACTAAACACTTCAACTTGCAGAGAATTAGTGGGATTAATTATCCTCCCGGCAATCCAGGCAAAGAAATAATTAAATTAGAAAAGCTTCTTCGCTGCTGCTCACGAGTGGAGAGGAGAGTAACACGTTGCTGAACTCTGTTTACTGCCATGAAACACAACAACGACAAACAGGTTTGTGTAGGTTAATTAACAAGCTGGGGGCAGAGAAATGCCTGGATTAGCTGCTTACGCTTGGTGTCTTTAAAACCCTTATTTCTAATATATACCCATTCTAAGCTCAAGTTTTGCTCAACACTTTAATAAAGAGCTGCCTATCGACTCATCCAACAGATGCAGAGCAACATTAGCATTAATTCTCGTAATGCCAACAGACACATTTACAGCAGTCATCATCAAAACTGTGCTGGCCCCTTGCTCATGCATTCTACCCACTCACTAATACACACGGATCTGGAACGTCAATATGTTTACGTTGCATTCTCAATCTTTGGTGGGTAATGCACTTGCAAAGCTTGCCAAGCTTTTACTTTCTGCCCTACGTCCGTTGCCAAACTGCGTGCACACAACAGTAAAAGGGTCTATAGTCACTCCTCTTTGAGCTCTGTTTTGGTCTCCACCAACTGTCTCTTTAGCTTCTACCTGCACCATTTGCTCATACAGCCGGGCTATCAGGACTGTCTTCATAAATAAAACCAACGCTGATAAGAGCGATGAGGCTGAGCAGAAAACTGTACAGTTACGGGTTGGTAAGTTATACCAATGAGCAGACAGAGACTGAAACACTGAGGGGCACTGCAGAGTCTGCTCATCATTTTGTTTGTCATGACGAGAGCTCTCCTTTCATATGCATGAATTCATTGAGTGCATCGTTATTATGAAATGATGTACTCCTGTGTACAGTGTCCTCAAAGAGAATGTAACAACCTGTACAGTCTCAAAGTATTTATGTAGGACATTCATGTGTTTTATATTGTGTGGACTTTACTCCAGTGCCGATTTATTGGACTTTAAGGGGGTTTGAGGTTCTTCTCATCACTAGTGGATGAAAAAAGACTGACTTCAATCCAGCTCAGCATGCCTTTGAAGTGAATGAAGGAACGCCCTCAAATAAAGCAGAACGTTGACACTTTAACCTCATCGTCAGTGTTTCCTTTCAAATCCACTGTGCCGGTGTTCAGAGCCAAAACAATGAAACATGTGTCAATGATGTCAGTCATAAAACTGAAGCATGGCATTCACGGTGTATTATTGCAAGCCCGGCTCTTCGCCAGCTGTTCAGACAAAGTCAGAAGCCGGGGTTACGTGCTTGTATGGTAACTTAGTAATTGGATACTGGCCAACCTGTGGTCTCATTGAGGTCAAACCGTTTACATGAAACTCTGACACCTCCAACCGCTGCTCTCTGTTGCCATCAATGAACCAGAGAACCAAATGTTCTTTTGTTCCTGAGGCGTCCGCAGGCTTCATCCACAGGTTTCATCCACAGGCTTCATCCACAGGCTTCATCCACAGGCTTCATCCACAGGTTTCATCCACAGGCTTCATCCACAGGCTTCATCCACAGGTTTCATCCACAGGTTTCATCCACAGGCTTCATCCACAGGCTTCATCCACAGGCTTCATTCACAGGCTTCATCCACAGGTTTCATCCACAGGTTTCATCCACAGGCTTCATCCACAGGCTTCATCCACAGGTTTCATCCACAGGTTTCATCCACAGGCTTCATCCACAGGCTTCATCCACAGGTTTCATCCACAGGCTTCATCCACAGGCTTCGTCCACAGGCTTCATCCACAGGCTTCATCCACAGGTTTCATCCACAGGTTTCATCCACAGGCTTCATCCACAGGCTTCATCCACAGGCTTCATCCACAGGCTTCATCCACAGGTTTCCCCTCAGCAACCAGTGTAATCATTATATTCTGATTAGAATGTGGTGGTGAAAAGTCATTGTGACCTCACTAAAAGTCTTTGGTCATAATTCAAGAATGAATATACTAATTTTGACATGTTTCCCATTCATGTCTAGTAGAAATAAATGAAGCCAACTGAACTAGAACTACTAGAACTTGTCATTGGTTCTGAAACAGTCTCCGTTTAACACTGATCAATATATATGACCTACATCAGCAAAGGAGAACATCAGTGAGAAGATGTGTCTATTTCTATATAGTTATTCTTCATGCTTGTCGTCGGTGACACCGGGTTTGATTCATTGCGACATCAGATGAAATTGTGCGGTTCACCAGAAACTCCTTCAGCCCAGATCCCAGTGGGGCCTCCAGAAGAGACCAACCAGGCCAGCGTGGACAGAACTACATCTGGCTTCACCGCAGCCTTGGACCTACAGTCGGAGCTCTGGAGGGAGGAGGAGAGCTCAGCGACCGGCCAGGAGCAGAGCCTCTCCTCGCTGCTCCTCTGATCCCACTGGGAGCCAAAACCGACACCACGCTGCGAGACACCCAGGCCGTACTGCTGGACCCGCTGGAGGGAAGGAAGGCCCGGGAGAACCAGGACTATCAGTAAAATGAGAGGTTTTCTAAAGGGACCTTGGGGCTCGTCAACACTACCACTTTCGTCCACAGGAGGCGCCAAATCAACACAGAATCAAAGTTCCTTGTAGTACATTTTATACTCTTATTTGCTTTGTTATCAAGAGGTATATGGGAAGTCCGATAGCATGCAACAGACAGTCGACTTAGCTTAGCATAACAATTGAAAACAGGTGGAAACAGTTAGCCTGGCTCTGTGTAAAGGTAACACAATCTGCCCGCCAGCACCTCTAAACCACACTATTAAACACATTATATCTTAATTGTCTAAAGCCCTAAATACAACATCTTGTGGTTTTACTGGGCGTTTAGTGCAGGACTATTTGTTGCCCAGGAGCAGGGATTACCTGGAGTTCTGGTCTACACGTGGCCAAGAAACAGTCCTGCACACAACCTGCTGCTAATTATTTAGCTTTCGAGGAGCTGCGAGTCTGGTTTTGTGACCTTCGAACAGAGCCAGGCAACTTAACTTGATAACATGTTTATTTGAAAGCAGTTCAAAAATGAATTCAACAGACATATATTCAATTCTTTATAAGGAATGTGCAATCCAATAAGATTTCCTGATTGTTTATTTAGATAACACTAAATAACAGTGTGAGGTATGAAGTGAAGACAAAGCCGAGGCATTACTGGATCCTTTAGGGCTCACATGTGTTTCTACAAGCAGGGAAATCTATCTGGGTGGAGATAATGATAGTTTATGTGAAATTGATATCATATATATATACGAAGCAATAACAGGAAAGACTGACTTCAGCTGACTGTGCCATTACATTTGCTTTTGACTGTGGTCTCTCTTCACTCACTGTGAGAAAGTAATGGCGGTCGTCTCTAAGGCTAACTCAGCATGATATGAGCGCCATATAAAACAGACCCTGGAACAGCCTGTTGGGGCATTTTGCCTTAGAGTGAAAATTCTCTTTGACCTTGAGATGATCTGGGATAGGCTGATAGGTGTGCGTCTGTCAGTGGATGGTTTAGTATGTCCAAAAATCGTACCGCTTCTGCTTATATTGGAACAGGTTTCTTTCCTTTTATGGACCGAAGCATTTAGTTGGAATGATACTGTACGACTGACACAAGCAGTAAAGCTGTAATTTGAGGGTTCTTGCTTCTCTTTCTCAGACGTTTGCAGTGTCCTGCCAACCACACACACACTCACTGAAAGAACACACAATTATTATCACAGCTTTCTAGAGGCAGCGAAGCAGCTGCTGTTTCACTTGATCTTTTATAATGGGAACAGCAGCAGAGTCGGCAATGACATCTCGCCTCACATCACTGCTGCAACACTTCCCATAGCATGACCCCAGAGTCGCTGGGAAAATTCTAACTCTGGCTGTTGGTGGAAAAGAAAAAAATCTAAAGATCCAATTATACACCGCAAATAACAGGAGCAGTGGGGGGATTCTATGGAGGTCTGATTGACATTTAATGAATGAGACTCTCTCACCAGCTGTTTTGTGTGACAGAGGAGCCAGAACACCGGAACACGACCACGGGTCATTTACCACCAGGCGGCTCGTCACAGGGGAGAGGACCCAGTGGGAGAATGATGGACTACGTTTACTATGTGTTGCCTGTATATAACAATGTTTCATCAACAGAAGAATATGGTGAAAGGTAAAGTGGACTTCAGGAGGAAAACACAACTCAATAAAAGTTCTTGAAAACGAGAATTGCAATTGTTGTCGATAAATGAATCGCATATTATATGTTTCTGATTGGTAATTCCAACAAGAAGGGAAACATGTAAAGGTTTATGGACTGAATGCATACAAACAAACTGGTCCAAATTATAAAAACATATAGGAGAGCAGGCTAACATGTAGACAAAGGAGGGCTAACAATAACCAATGTTTCTCATGCATTGATTTATTACACACAATATCAACTTTAACGACACACATTGATGTTCTATTCTGAGTGCATTGCCCGTTTGGAGCATGTACCGTGAGGCCGGCTGCTGGAGCGCCACGAGAGCTGCTGGCAGCGCTGGCGTTGGGGACGCCACCGGCACCCGGAACCCGGAACCCGGAACCCAGAACCCAGAACCCGGAACCCAGAACCCAGAACCAAGTCATCGCTGAAATTCAGAAAATGTGACGGTACTCGAACTATCAGGGTGTGCCACTACATTTAGACTTACACTATGATGCAATCAAATGGCAATGGTATTTCTGTTGACGTTATCTAATGTTGTAAAATGCTATTTTTGGTGTTTGTAGGAGATGTTTTCACAGCACTATGCAATAGATATTTGAGAGAATATGATGAGAATGTTGACACACAGAAGGAAAATTGAAAACAAGTCTAGAATTTCACATACAAATACGGAACTAAAACATATTTAGTTTCCATTCACTGAAACTAACTAATCAAATGACTAAAATGAAAATGTGACAAATACTAACACAGCTGAGTGTACAGAAATCTGGTGCTGAAATGAACACTATCACGATGGTATAAAACCATCTTGCTATTTCTTTCAGCCCATTCGTCAGGTCCCTGGGTTATCTTTTAGTAATGCTACCACCAGAAAGCGTTGCATTCATACTTTACACATCCTGCACTTGGCTTTAAAACTGAATTTTTAATTTTCCATATTTATGGCCCACCTTTGTTTCTTCTACACAAATATACCACAAATTAAGTTCTCTCATGCTTCTATTTATATTCAGCCAGCCCCTTTGCACATTAAATTCATTTGTTTATCTGTTGGAAAGCAACATATTCCAATTCTTTATCACAGCCTTATTGATATTTATATCAAGATTTGTTGGTTTCATCCTTTAGCTTCTTATTCTTAAGATCTCACACTCATTTGTATTCATTGATCTTTGAGTTACTACGTTCTTGTTCTGATTCAGGTGTTTTATCTCAAGAGAAATGAATCGTCCTCATCTCGACAACACACAGTGCATCATCATATTGTTGTTGTCACGTTCACACACATTGGCATAAAAGGGAAGAATGGAATGGAGACCGTAAACAAATAAAATGTAGAAAATTGCTTTTGGTTGAACATTTACTGTGAATGCACACACAGAGAGGGAGGACTCTGTATGGCTTCAGAGAGTTTATCTTTTCATGTAAAGATGTGTTTAAACCTCAGAGTGAGAGATCAGAGTTTGATCAAAACCTGATGACGGTGAGACCTCATAAGGGTCATAAACGTGAGATTCAGCTGCATCCATACAGAACTCTGGGCTGAATCAAATGTTGAGGAATCGGTCAACAATTGATATGCCCACCATAAACTGATCCAGTCAGAGCTACATCTTAATACATATTATGCCATTGCCAGAATCCCCACTGGGTCCTAAAGTCCCTCCGCTACACTAATAGAGCAGCTATCTGGGTAGAGATGGTGTCAACATTGTAGAGTTTATGGCCATAGTGATGCAGGGAAAACGTGGCTAGGTTAGCATCTCACTAGGTTAGCATCTCACTAGGTTAGCATCTCACTAGGTTAGCATCTCACCGGTTCCCTCTACAAATAGGCAATGTGGTTATTCCTTTGGATTTTGGATTATTGCAGAAGATAAGCTATGTGGAAAACAAAAGTTTATGATTCTTACACGTTTTGTTCAGCAAGATAACCGTCACTAATGAACCCTGCTTTTATGGTTTTTGGAGCATATATACAATCTCAAGAATTTTTACGAATTTTTAAATCGTCGAAACAAACTGTTCAGATCTCTGCAGTTAAACCACATACCGGTACCTTATTTCAGACATCTAACCACAAATACATTAAAAACAAATCACATGCTGACTCATTTCTAGTTTCAGGACTCATTCCTGGACCAGTTTACGGACGCAGTGAAGTCGGGTGTTTCCAGTAGATTTCTTTCACACAGCAATAAGGATGTTGCCTCACAATGTGGGATTCAATGACATCATTACAAAATATAAATAAGGTAGTTGAAATGAAATGTGATCATTCAATTTCAACCGTGGCCAATGAGCAGCAGTGAGCCATATTAGTAAAGGAAATATATGACACTGATGGGATATTATCAGAGTAGTGCTGTATCAAACCATATTGAATCCTTTCATATTGAACTGTATGGTATCACAGACCAAGTATTGAGATATGTATTGAATAACACCTCGGGTCAGTTCAAACAATCAACAGTTAGTGAAGGGTAAATCCTTTCTACCCGTGGCCACAGTGCTAATACAAAGCTACGCTATCATGCAACTGATGTTATTGCGAGTGAGAGGTTGGCGTGACGTATTCATTTATTTTCACTAATCACATCCTTCGCATCTGTATTTTAGATCAAATGGTGCTTGGCATTGCCCCATGTGTGTTGTCTCCAGCAGGAGAGAGGGTCTGAGATCTGCTGCGAGACACTAAAGAACTATTCCTGTTGTCAGGATCAGAGATGAGGAAGGAAAGCCAGCCACTAAACACCCACAACGGCTTGAGGATACTGTGTGGAATCCCTTCATCGTGGGTCTGGCAGGCTAAATATCTGGACCTGTCGCGGAGCTTCAGCCAATCGGAGCGCGAGACACGAGCAGAGGGGAACCCTGTAACTGTGTGTACTAAGTGATGCCTTGGTGTGTTGTTGCACCCAGAGGAAAGTAGATAAATAGTAAAAACGTATTTTTTATGACTGTTACTATTACTGCTATTTATCATTACCATTGTCGTATTTCCACGGCTATTGAAATGATTAGTACATTTCTCATATTCATTGAATGTGCTGTAACTCTGTTTTGTTGTTCATTCTGTACACATGACATCTATTATCTATTGCTTCTGTCCATCCTGATAGACGGATCCCCCTCTGTTGCTCTCCCTGAGGTTGCATCCTTTTTTCTCCCTGTTAAAAGTGTTTCCTGTTCCGATATGAGGGTCAAAGGTCAGACGATGCAGTATACTGTACAGATTGTAAAGCCCTCTGAGGCTAATTTGTGATTTTGGGCAAAACACAAAACATAGCTGAGAGTGAATCTGAGTTCCCTCTGATTCACAGTTATAGCGTATAAGTCTAGCGCTTTTATTGTGAAAGGTAAGATGAGATGGAGTGGATCTGGTCTGCGCTGCCTTTGTCAAAAATGAAAGGACTGAAAGTTGACCTACAATGTGATTGGTTGATGCCTTCAAGAAAATTGACCTTGCTCCGAAACATAATATAAAAGAATAAATATGAATATGCGCATAATATTCAGTTCTGTCTTTAAGTAAAAAACATTTCAATAAAATATATTGCAGTGTGTATTAACTGCACACAAAATGTGTGTCAAATGCAGCAAAGGCTTAAAAAAGCAGCGCGTTGACTGAACCGTGGTGCTCGTCTAGCACTAGTCTGGTCCTCTCCAAGTCCTCCATCCCCCCGGCGCTGCTTGACTCTTTGTTGTCGGGTGCTCTGCAGAACTCTTCAGCAGCTCATTCATTCACTTTACTCCGAGTGTTTTTCAGAGGGATTATTGGCCTTTTCTTTATTGTTTTCATGCTGCGTTCATCTCGACCGACAAATAAATAACACAAATAGCTACACACTCGGCGTCACACACAAATCTGCCTATTGTTAAATCCAGGTGACCTCACCACTTTGACCCGGAGGGAAACTAATGTCTGAGTTTGAGAAAAGGAAACTCATCTTCCTGGCATCTTCAAAGGTCCCTGCGTGGTTTTTCTTCTCCTCTCGGCATAACAGGAGGGTAATATCGCCCCTCTGCGTGAATATATCAAACATGAAACAGTGCAACTCCCAACAATGCAGCGCTGCGTGCAGTTCACAGTTATTTGATCGGAGCACCCTCGACTGAAAAAAACAGTGTTGGCTGGAATGAGAAGTCTTTGTACTGCCGGCTACAGGAAACATGAAGAAAGAGAATGAAAATGAAAAGGGCACTTGGCTGGGATGCTGTGTCCACTCCGCTGCATTCCTATTAAGTCAGCCTGTCCATACTCGGCCTGTGCATTAATAGTCTGTGCATTAAATCTCTGCATATCTGGCTTTGATACCCCTTGGCTGTTTCTTTTTGTAGTCGGGTTATCATGATAATGCTCTTTGACAGAGCTGTAACACAAGGCTGCCGGATCAAAAGACATTTTCTTTTCTTTTCATCTCTCATACTCTCAGCTAAGACTTTATTGAGCGAGGGATGGAGGGATGGGGGGATGGATGGAGGGAGGGGGGGGGAAAGGGAGAGAGACAGCAGCAGAAACACAGGGCGGCTGACAGGCAGGTGGTGGAGCAGCCTGCAGCCGTGGACTCGCCTCATAAATATCTGGGACGTTGCTCATCAACACGTTCATTTGTCCCCTCGTGCAGCAGGACTTCTTCCATTAGCTCACACAAGTATTTTAGATGGCGACTTGCAGATGATTAATTCAATTGGCCGCCTCTGACGGTATGTGAAGTTCACGTTTCTGTCTCATCTTTCATCTCCCGACGCTGTGCTGCGATGGAGTGTAAGTGCTAGTGTGCATGTGTGTGCGTGTGTGTGTGCGTGTGTGTGTGTGTGTGTGTGAGTGTGTGTGTGTGAGTGTGTGTGTCTGCGTGTGTGTGTGTGCGTGTGTGTGTGTGTGCGTGCGTGTGTGTATGCGTGTGTGTATGCGTGTGTGTGTGCGTGTGTGTGTGTGTGTGTGTGCGTGTGTGTCTGCGTGTGTGTGTGTGTGTGTGTGTGCGTGTGTGTCTGCGTGTGTGTGTGTGTGTGTGTGTGCGTGTAAGTGTGTTTTTAGGGCTCCTGCTGGCTCAGTTGGCAAAGGCACATATTAATGGAAGTAACAGCAACGCTCTTGAACTTAGTGTGATCCAAGTGGTACCTGGCAGATAAAAACGGGAAATAATATCTATTGGCCACATATATTATCATAGTTATGGAACATTTTCCATAAATGAAGCTATAAATAAATAGAATATCCACACGGGTTTGTTTGTGTGTGGCTAATTCGGAGAATGAAAAAAAAAAGTAAGTTTAGTTTGTCATATCAATTATCACTCAACAATGGAAATATGAGATTGCACATATCTGCAAAACAGCGCCTTGATGTTGTCAAAGCCATCTGCACTATTGCAGTATGACGGGCCGGCCTAGAGAACAAGCAGGAACCACAGAACCCATTCCCTGCAGCCAATCACAGGTGTGTCGTCGGGCGGTGACGAGGCGGACCGGCCTGAACCCAGTGGCTCTCAACACGTCATTCAGACCATTGCAGTAATTATCAACATCGTCAGCAATGCAGTCGATACAACCATAAAGAAAATCAAATACCACTATGCATTTTTAAACAAACAGCTTGACCATTGTTTCACAAAATATCGTTTGTGATTTTTGACAATTAATCATCAGTTTAGTTTACTTTATTAACTGGTTCCCCATTAGCTGACGCCTTAGCGGCTGCTAATCTTCCTGGAGTGCACAGAAAGGACAAAATGTAATACATACAAAACGTGCAAAACATGAAACAAACAGTTAAATAGTAGTCAGATACCTGCAGCCGAGGACTAGGAAGTACATTGTGCAGTACATCAGTAATTTATACAAAGAAGGATCAGATGAGTAGTTAATGTCAAGTGGTTAATGTCAAGTGGTTAATGGCCTGAGGTGCGCCTTTAATTGTTTTTTAAATGACAGATTATTACCTGTATGAGATATATGATGAGGTAGTAAATTCCAAGCGGTAATTGCACTAAGAATAACTGTACATTTGAGGAGGTTTGTTCTTGGGGTAGGAGGTATCAAGTGACCTAAACTAGTGTTCCTTGTGTGATGGTTATGTCTGTTACATGTATATTGTAACTGATTGAAGAAATATTCAGGTGTCTGATTAAATATTACCTTTCTGAAAAACATGAGAAGGCTATAGTGAAGTTTATCCAATGTGAGGTCAAAGGTCAGGGATGTCGTATGTGTACAGATTGTAAAGCCCTCTGAGGGGAGTTTGTAATTTGTGATATTGGGCTATACAAAAAAAACTGAATTGAATAGTTTATTCATGTCCTTCTTAGTAGCTGCTGACTATATAACAGCATAGCAGGTGACAAAAGACCCAGGACTGTAACACCTGACAAACAATAGAGTGTTAAATAAGCAATATAATGCAGTAATTGCATTCAGTAATGTGGATATAATGACTAAATCAGTCAAGACAAATATTAGAGCAACAATGGATGTCAACAGTCTGCCCATTGTTCCATTTACTGTAATACAGCCTTTAATACCAGGAAACGACAACACATATGTCACATTATGATATCCAAAATCTAAGATGAACTAAATATGAGACTATATCATCTTACAATAGAATCATACCGTAATTAAATCATATATCGCAATATCATGACACACAATTATGTTGTCTATACTGAGAACAAGATTTTTATTTGAAACTGACGTTTTTTTTTAATTTTCATTAAAGGTCTTATTTTTCAGGAATTTAATTCACACAGACATATACAAAAATAGACTAATGGTTATTCCGTATATATTATTTATTTATTAAAGCACCAAAAGTTATATCGTGATATGGAATTCCATACATCAGGATAGAAGATTTTGGCCATCTCGCCCTAGATTTTCTTTCTCTTTTTGATTTCTCTATTACTTCCAACTGTTGCTCTGCAGGTACTGTCTATGTTTAACTACATTAAACTACATCCAGTCTGACTGACCTGGACAGCCCTGCCCTTTAGTTGCAGCCTCCAGATCTTTATGATCAGACTCAACAATAGTAAAAGAGCTTTGTGAGTGGCTTCTGTTTCAGAGGACCGGAACCCCTCACCACCCACTGACCCTCCTGAAAGACCCCATAAGGTTAATCCCCAGGCAAATAATTGAATCTTGACCTGGCTATTATTATCTTCCGCTCACCGTTCCACTCTGCAGGAAGCTGAACTCGTAAAAGCCTCGGAGCCTCCCTCTGGTTCCCCCCACACTAAAGGACACACACACACACACACACACACACACACATGTACAAACACTTTCCGATAGACAGAAGCAAACGCACACAAATGCCGGCAGGCCGATCGAACGCGGGATAAAATACGAAGCTAAATAACACGGTTACAAGGTGACACACACACACACACACACACACACACACACACACATACAGATGGTACTGCATGAGTACAGTACAATGTGCAACAACACCAACACTTGCACACACTTTGTCTGGATGGGAGGAGCGCACCATTGTCTACCAGTAGGTGGTAGAGACTGTGTCTAAAGCGATCTCACAGACCCATGACTGCAGGGAGAATGAAATCACACCTGGCACAGCCCGCCTACTAATCTCACACACACACACACAGATGTGGTTTTAGTACAATTAGGAAGTACACTTGAGTAGTCAAAGTCCGCTTTGACCACACCTGCAGAAACACACATCAGACACCATATGCACATGGCTTCTGGTGGTCATGGTCGTCATGGTCTTCTGACTTTTGTAATTATTTTGAATTCTCCTCACCCCTGAGGGAGAGTGCAGGTCTGAGGGTCTGTCTGGAACCATAAAGTAGAAAAAGAAACGCATGTGAAAAAAGTGCAGCTCCGGCCTCATGCACAAACTTGTCTGCTCTATGTACTGAGAGCACACATTAACACACAACGGCACGCGTACATACTGTGTACATAACGGTTGTAAACTATAATGTAATGTATATACATACAGTATATACATAGTATATATACTGTAATACTGTAATCCAAATGAGTATTTCACTTCATTGGCTGATGGAGACAGTATGCATTCTTGCGGTATGCCTTTTTCAATCGACAACAAATGCTAACACGCCGTAGCTCCATGCGACGGCACTGTACAACATGAATGCATCATGGTAAGCAAGAAGACACACTAGAGACACCAGCTCTTTGTGATACCTGTAGGGCTACTGGTCACCCTGCTCATTGACAGTTCTATGGTGAATATTGACATGCATTCTAGGTTTAGAAGGAGCTCGTCAACACTGATCAGTCAATGGAAATGAAGCACAAGCATTTAGGGTGTTAGTTGGGGTCGAGGTCACTATTCAAGGTCATTCATTCATTGTGCAATTTATCCTCTGGAAATACTCCAATCATTATGGTGAGTGGTGATACAATCTGTCAGTGTCTGCTCCTGATCTTCTGTGCTGACATTAGATCCAATAAACGGATGTCAAAGGAGATATTCTAACATTAGAAATCATATAGAGTTCAGAGGCAGAACTGTGAAGCGCTAGACCACCTAGGGAAAGACTGCTCGTACTTTCTTTGTCAGTATTTCAGAAGCACCCGCCGATATTAGACAGTTGGAAATGGAAAAGACAAACCCGGAATGCCCAAGCTCTTCCTGGTAGTCCATCCAACCTGAGCAGCCCGCCAAGAAAGGTAACCCAAGAACCCAACAAGCTTACTGACAGGACTACAGAGCTGCTTGACTCCAATGGGAGATGTTGTTGGAAGAACCACAGTGAGCTTATTACTTTTTGAATCTAGGCTGTACAGCAGAGTAGCCAGAAGGACACGACTTCCTGTAGCAGAGGTACATGACCTGGACTTTGGTTGGACTTGGCAAAAAGGCACTTGAAAGATGCTTGGGGAAAGCAAGAGGCAGAAGGGTCGTTTGTGTTGAAACTGGAAACTGTACTCTCAACCATAAAACAAAGCTCTCTGTCAGGCGGAAACTGGGCACAGCTCATTACCCATCTAATAGCACCCCTACTGCGAAGCATGGTGGTGGCAGCGTCATGCTGTGGAGGGGAGCAGGAGGCACTAGCAGACTTGTAAGGATGGGGGAACAATCAATGGAACCAAATGAACTCATTTTCTCAGAAAACTTGCCTCAGGTTGCCAAAAACCATAGATGGGCCACTTATGGTCTGACAGCCAAATCGGTGCTGGAATTGCTTCAGAACGGGGCTGCCAAACTCTTGTTGCAACCGAGGAATCAACAGAATTGAAATCCATCGAAAATTCTGCGTAATGACTCAATGGTGTGACTGAGCTCCAGCCTCCTACTGAGAATTGAGAGAACTCCAAAATCTTGATGCTTCTTGTACAGAGTATTTGGTGTGAACTGAATGCTCATGTTGATATGCTGTCTTCATTCCAGACGCTCTGTCGGTTGGTTGATCGGTCCACCACTTGCAAATATAGGAAGGATTGGTGTGAACATTCTGGAGATTACAACCTACTGCCTGTGGTGATCACTTAACTTTCCCTCTTGAGACAACACAAAGGTTGTCGGTTTAGTTTCTTTGATGAAACGTGTCCACAACTATTGGATGAATTGTCGGAAAATTTGGTAGATATCCATGGTGCCTAGAAGGTGCCCAGAAGATGATTCCTACCAGCTTTGGTGATCCTTTGAGTCTTCCTGTAGCACTACCAGCAGGTTAAACTTTAAATTAATCAAATAAAATGTCAATATATACTCTAAGGATTGGCATCATATTTCTTACAGCTTTATATGGTCCCAAGAGGTAAAAGCTTCCTGATTTTGGTGATCCTTTGACTTATCATCTGGTGCTGTTATATGACATATTGAGAAAGGTTGGATGGTTTACCATGAAATTTGGGAGAGATATTCATGGTCAATGTTGCCTATTTACTTAAGTGTACCTCTGACTTTTTCTCTATTGCCACTAGTGGGTTAACATCCGTGCGGCTTCGAGAGGAACATCTCAACCGGTCTTCTCCTGACATGTTGGTTTTTGAGTGAAATGTCTGAATGGATACATTACCAAGCTATGTGGTTCAGACATGTTTAGTCTTTGAGAACTTTGGTGGTTTCCTGATGTCTTTATCTTTCGCCATGACCAGGTAAACATTTAAATTTGTCAAACATGCTTTAGTCCTCTCTGAATGTAGATGCCAATACCACAACATGCAGAACAAGTCAAGGAGGTTGAATACTGAAACCAAAGGTTCTACTTTTTGAACCTGTTATTTAGTCGGTATCTTCATTTTGCCATTTACCCTTAGAAACAGACGTGAAGTGACAGGAGATGAGTGTCTAATGTCTGAGGAAAGATCAAATCAGACTAAAAGAGGATGTCCGCTCTCTATTGGAGACGCCGTGCACTCACAGTCACAGGTCTAGTAAGCTCCATTCCTATTAGAATGAATTGAAGACAGCTATTAGTTTCACTTAATGGTGGCCATATTTGTTTTATTGTATAGAATAAGTTGTAAATAAGGAAATGAGTCAGCATTTGTGCACTTAGGGGACCTCTCTAAGTCAATGTTATTTAATGATGGGTTTTAGGTTAGATGTCTGAAATAAGGTCTGTGGTAAAGAGATTTTTTATATTTTGTTCTACTATATTAGATAAGTTAGTCAATAACCCTTTGTGAATTTTGAAGCATTATGGGTAAATGTGATCATCCTTCGCCTCGGTGAGATAGTTCGTTGATAGACTAACGTTAACTTTTTACTTCTAGTGTTGTGTCCATGCTTCACAAATCATAAAATAATGCTTATTTGTTAAGATTATCTTATTGCAATTCCAAAAAAAACAAGGGCTTTTTGTAAAGATAACCAATGTGATGCTAACTTCCTAACTATTATTTATAGTAATCCCTGAAGCACTCTTAAGTATTAATGTGGTAAACCCCAAACCCAGTATACCCATAAACTGTTAAATCAGAAACACAAGCAAAATGGAGAAAAATGAAAACCATATACTGCAGTGTACTGTGTGTAATGAGTTATTATTGTCATTAATCGTCCATTACCTCATCTATTCTGCTCAAGTGTAATCAGGAGACAACCAGAGGAGGAAATACAAATGAGACTCTCCAGATGGAGTGAAAACAAATGCGCTGCATTGTCTTTTATATCGTCTCTTCATCCTTTATACAACAAATGCTTACTAACCTCTGTAAATATTTTAAGACCATTATTTGTTGCAACCTTAGAGTTGTGCTTCAAGTCTGAGCAGACAATTTATGAATACATTTGCAGTGCATTCATAGAGGATTAGAAAAAAATCATTCACATTCAAAGCTCAAAGCTGCTATACAAAAGCATAATGGATGTTTGTGCATGATGGAGAGTACCCACTTTAGAGCAGAGGCTGGGAAATCATAAACAAGTGTACAAGACACGCTAAACAAATACACCAACTAATACAATGTGTTGAGAAACATCCGTACAGCTCGGAGCACATGTATTCATAATTATCTTTGCATTGAAGCATTATTTGTCAGTGATTGACTGATAACTACTAGAGCTAATTATGTCAATGTTTATGAACAACCTGGTTATAAATTAATTAAAACAAATCCCCTATTCAGATTAAGAGAATTCACTCTGAAAAGATGTTTTCACTGCACTTCTTCTAATAGTCATAACTCAATACATATTTAAATATAACCAAACACACTCTTCTCAGTGATGTCAACACACACAGGCCTGAGAGCTGTTGGACGGGAGCTCTGAGCTCTGATGCGATGGAAGCAGATCCTGCAGCTGCCTGCTAGCGTGAGTCAATCCCCTCCTCTGATTAAAGGTTTACACTTCCTGTTGTTTTACCAAGTGGTTCATGTACGATTTATTGAATCATTATTTTAAGAATAAAAAGCAGTTCAGTAAATTCATATCTATGTATTTATTTATCACATTTAGTTTTACAAAGATAGGAAAGCAATGCTCAAGTCAAATCTGACACAGTGAGACATAGAGTTTATTAATTTAACAGAGCCCAGTTATCAGTATCAGAACTGAAAAACAACATTCATAGACCTAAAGACTAAACTCACGATTCATCACTTACATTCTTCAGTCTATTGAAGCGTTGCTCAGTGTCCGCTGGATGCAGTGATAATTGTGTCGCATGGACACATCTACACGGTACATT
Source organism: Cyclopterus lumpus (assembly GCF_009769545.1). Lineage (NCBI taxonomy): Eukaryota > Metazoa > Chordata > Actinopteri > Perciformes > Cyclopteridae > Cyclopterus > Cyclopterus lumpus. The sequence goes on from NC_046989.1 coordinate 19,307,894, forward strand.
CACATCCAAACACACACACAGCATTGTGTTTGCGCACATCATGACTGTCCTTCCATTTCAGCCTTTCAAACATGATCCTCTGGAATGACCTATGGATAATAATAATAATAGCCTATCTAAGACAAATAATTGCTCCTACAGTAGCATTAATGGCAATTGAATTATTTGAATAAGGACGGTATTATATTTCTTTTGTGAGGAATGAGTCACTTAATTCTCTTTGGCTGCTGGTCACTTAATTCAGTCTGCAGAAAGAGGAAATGAGTTCATTATCTAAAAATGACACGGCACCTGAACTGAGATCATTGCAGGAAATATTCCAGGCTCTTTTCTTACTCCTCAGATAGCATGGAAATGTCTATTATTTATTGCTGTGTAAAAGAGAAAAAAAAGGGAATAGAAAGGAGTGAAGTTATACTGTCCCTAAAGAATGATACCCGGCACTGCTGGGACCCCCTTCAGAAGTCAGCAGTCACATTATCTCCCATAATTCATAAACCTCTCTTCCTTTGAAGTGCTGCCACCTGTTTTTTTTTTTCCCCCTTCCTCCGTGCTCTTCCCTCCCCTCCGTCTTCATCCTCCTCCTTCCTCCGGGGACTGTAGCTTTAATGTCCTGTCTCATCTCTCAGGGTTTGGAGGCGCTCCTACATTTGGTATTCACCGTGAAACTGATCGCCCACGTGCGTCGACCTTGCTCTGCCTGGCGGGGCGGTCTGGTCTCGCCTGGAATGCCAAACGCCGCCGGCGACGTGTGACCCTGGGAGGTGTTGTTTCAGAGGAAAGCTAAATAATATCTGGATGGTTTAGTTGTTGTTGTTGTGTGCGGCCCCCCAAGAGGCCTCCACCGTTGAACTGTTCGCCACGGTTCACCACTTCGGCACGACTTAGATATTAAATATTGGATTTCGATCGGCTAATTTGCATTGCAGCCGCAGTCGGCGACGTCAGATCTGAAAATAACCGCTCTCCTAAATGTCACTGCCGTTGTCGTGTCAGAATGGAGAATGGAAGGGACTAGGCAACCTGTTCCTCAAATCTATTTAAATAATCAGATTCTACAGCATAAAAATATGCACCCACCGCGGTGTTCCGAAGTTATGTAACCATGTGAGTGACGTAATGCGTCAATACCACTCCAGTTGAAGCATAGCTCTCTGATGGATTGGCTTGGTTGTGGTCACAGAGCAACATAGCATCATGGTAGCGCCGTCGCAATCTTTTGACCGTTTATTGACTTCATACCATCAGATTATTACAGCCATACAACATGTCACATCCATGAAAAGTTATTAATTCGTGACAAGTAAGCTCAAAGTAAAGTATTAGCGTATTAGCATGTTGTCATACTGACGTTAGCATTGAGCGCTGAGCCCCGCTGTGTCTTAAGCTCGGCCCGAGACTCTTAGTCTGGTGGCCTCCGCTGCATCTGCCAGACAACTATTTGCATTCCAAAATGGAACCAACAGTGAGACACCTCCGCGAACTGCAGCTCCATTACCAGCTATTTGGAGCCCGACCACCAAACACCTCATCATCGTCGCCGCCTTAACTGTGATTAATGTGTGCTGCCCTGCTGGGGTTAAAACAACCGCAGCGCGCGCCGTTTATTGGCTTCCCCCATGTGTTTGTTGACAAGCTGTCCTGGACACACTTAACATATCATCCGGCACGAAAAGGAGGTTGCATGGCAGCTACTTTGGGGTCAAGGGGTCGGTTTATTACATTGCCATCTTTTCACAATGGAGCTTCCCGCGACAGACAAATAGACACGGGCACGGGAGGCTTCACTGTGCTCTGTGGCTTCATGGGACACCGCATCATCGGCAGCAGCTGTGGAGAGACGTGACGCTCAAGTCGCCGATCCTGGAGAGAGAGAGAGAGAGAGAGAGAGAGAGAGAGAGAGAGAGAGAGAGAGAGAGAGAGAGAGAGAGGACTGCAGGACGGTAATCAGAAACACATGTTGGTGAGTGAGAGGGCCCTGTCTGCAGAGGGAGGATACCAAGAGACAAACATAGCTCTACACACACGCACACACACATGCACACACACACACACACACACACACACACACACACACACACACACACACACACACACACACACACACACACACACACACACACACACACACACACACACAGGGCTTTTTGAAAACATACCTAAACAGGGAGATGTGGGACATGTCATTTATTTTGCCTCCGTCCTCCTCAGCAGGATTTCGGTTGGAAGTGAACACGTCTGAAGGCAGAAAGCGGAGCGCAGCCGGCCTGCTCGGGATTTAGCAATAAGGGAGCAGTCAAAAATGATAAAGTACACTTACATGTTCATTTGACATTAAGAATAGTAGCCGTTCCTGCCTCTGTAGCCGCAGCTTCAGCCATCCTCGCCCTCAGCAAACCGCGGGACCGGTGCTATATATTTATATATATATATATATATATATATATATATATATATATATATATATATATATATATATTTATATTTATATATACACACAGGCAGGAGAAACACTGCAAAAAGGTCTGGTCATTAGTCACTTCCCTGGTGATGGAGCCTTTGGCGCGAGTAAGAGGGTTAAGACGGTGCTTACATGCTGGCTTTATGTGCTGACAACAAAAGCAAATTGCCTGAATAATGCCTAAGCAATAACAGTTTAATTATTATATCACAATGGTAGAGTATATGAGTAAAAGCTGCTCAATAAATAAAAAAAGATAAGAAAAAAAGAAACTCATAAACCAAACCAGGTAAGTTGTATTTCTTCTTTTAATTAATTCCATCTTTGTGCGTTTATCACCGACTATAAATTGTTATTTATAGTATTATGCAGCCAAAATTGGACACAGCTAATTTTATTTCCTGAGCTACTGAGCTTAACGACAAAGCAGGCCTAGAATTTATGGTGGTTTCCACTGGCCGACCAGACCGGTCCAACAGCGGTATCAATCAGGGAGGAAAGTGCTGCATGCCAGCGCTCTGTGGGATGAAGACGGTGCTCCTGGCTGCTCGGCTCCCCAGTGTCCAGCCTCTCTGTGAGGCTCAGCCTCCGCCGTGCGCTGGGACCCACTCTGCACCACTCTCTGCACCACTCTCTGCACCACTTGCAGAAAACAACTATTTCAGTACCTCGAGGAACGATGTCACACTATTTGGCTTATTTTTTATGTTTTTACTATGATTTTTTTAATTTACTTTGAATACTCCTGCACAGGCTCCTGACGAGTAAATATGCTTGCCTTGGTGGCTGAGAGTAGTGTATTAAACGCTATTTTTGGACATGAAATACATAACATCGCTGTATTCCTGTTAAAGTTATGGCTGTCAGTCATTCAAACAAACATGACATATGCATGTCCATCTTCTAGGCCTGACGAGCCATCAGCTAAATGAACTATCTGCTCCAGGTGTGCAGGAGAGTCCTGCTTCCTCTGAAGCTACATGAGCGGCAGATCTTTGAACGTATATTTTTAACGCTTTACAAACCTTTTGAGCACGACTTTTACATCGCAACTGAGGATGTAACATGATCCCATCGTACTTTATCTGTGACACTTGTTCAATGAGCTCACCTTTAATTCTCACATCCAAGGATTCTGCTGGAGGTGTCTCTCTAATGGAAAGCAGACTCTTGCTGTTCAGCGTCAAACAGGAGGCAGCGAGCCAAGTTGAAGTTTTTAGTTCGCTTCACAGGATCACCGGTTTTGCCAAAAACATCAAAGAATTCTGCCAAATGTGTTATTTAAAAGAGAATTACTGCATTTTCTCTTCAAACAAATACTGTTTCACTCATGAAGGAGTAGAAAAAGAGACAAACATACTGTAGAAGCTGTTTTATTAATATTTCATGGTTGAGTTTGAACGCTCTCCCCTCAGTAAATATGATATGACCACCGTTTGACTAAAATGCCCTCCAGTTGTTGAAAAGCAGAATAGCCAGTTTGGTTTTCTCAACTCAAAAAACATGTTGTCCTGACTCTTACGCTGAAATGGCCTCCGCAGTGACCAGTGAGCCGGGGATGGCCCTGCTGTAGACCTGCGAAGTGCAGCCTGGGCACAGAAGTGGACCCAGACCAATAACCAGATCCAGATTTGGTATTTAATGAGGTGTGATGTAGTGCTGCGTCGAGACTGTGGACATGAATTGGGTCTGAGGGTGGAATGAAATAAACAGACCATGCTCAAGTGCTGTAATAACATGATCTTCTGTTATATTACAGGAGTGAACTGGCTTGTTCATGGTGAATTGTCTGGTTATTATTCAGCATGCTCATCCCAAAGATCTCATATTAAGGATTGATGAAAGCCTTTTTCTCCACAGGGGTTTTCATTGTAGAACGGGGTTGACGGTATGTACGAGCTGAACTCATCCCCAAGGCAAACTCTGTATGGCAAGAAAACACATATTTGTAGTGCAGCAGAGGGGATGTTGAACTATTGTAAATTGCTTACATCTCTTACTGCAGCAGCTCCTTGGAGAGCTTTTCAGAGAAAGCTAGAAGTGCATTACAGGAACACTGTGTCTTTGCTCTGCTAATCAGGTTAGTAGAAAATGCACACTGCCTGCTCTTGGTAATACAGTGGAACATATTAAGCTAACAGTTGAAATGCTCAGTTTTGAATTATGAAATGATTAATCAGAAATGTATAATCATTTAAGTAAATCCCGAACAGCCGAAGCTTAGCGACCATAACAGCGTTACGTGTTAGGCTCCTCTCCATGTCTGTCCGTCTATGTGCTGGAACTTAAGCTGACTTACAGCAGCACAGTCGGGGGAGAAGTGTTCAGATGTTTTCCCAGAGGCCACTGTGTTGTACAAAGCAGACGTCTTCTCAGTCAGAGCCCACAACTGGAGCCCCCTACTGCGAGGCCTCTACTGGAGCCCCTTACTGGAACCCTCTATTGGAGCCCCTACTGGAACCCCCTACTGGAGCCCCTTACTGGAACCCTCTATTGGAGCCCCTACTGGAACCCCCTACTGGAGACCCTTACTGGAACCCTCTATTGGAGCCCCTACTGGAACCCCCTACTGGAGACCCTTACTGGAACCCTCTATTGGAGCCCCTTACTGGAACCCTCTATTGGAGCCCCTTACTGGAACCCTCTATTGGAGCCCCTACTGGAACCCCCTACTGGAGCCCCTTACTGGAACCCTCTATTGGAGCCCCTACTGGAACCCCCTACTGGAGCCCCTTACTGGAACCCTCTATTGGAGCCCCTTACTGGAACCCTCTATTGGAGCCCCTTACTGGAACCCTCTATTGGAGCCCCTTACTGGAACCCTCTATTGGAGCCCCTACTGGAACCCCCTACTGGAGCCCCTTACTGGAACCCTCTATTGGAGCCCCTACTGGAACCCCCTACTGGAACCCTCTACTGGAACCCCCTACTGGAGCCCACTACTGGAACCCTCTATTGGAACCCCCTACTGGAGCCCCTTACTGGAACCCTCTATTGGAGCCCCTTACTGGAACCCTCTATTGGAGCCCCTACTGGAACCCCCTACTGGAGCCCCTTACTGGAGCCCCTTACTGGAACCCTCTATTGGAGCCCCTTACTGGAACCCTCTACTGGAACCCCCTACTGGAGCCCACTACTGGAACCCCCTACTGGAACCCCCTACTGGAGCCCCTTACTGGAACCCTCTATTGGAGCCCCTTACTGGAACCCTCTATTGGAGCCCCTTACTGGAACCCTCTATTGGAGCCCCTACTGGAACCCCCTACTGGAGCCCCTTACTGGAGCCCCTTACTGGAACCGTCTATTGGAGCCCCTTACTGGAACCCTCTATTGGAGCCCCTACTGGAACCCCCTACTGGAACCCTCTACTGGAACCCCCTACTGGAGCCCACTACTGGATACCCCTACTGGAACCCTCTACTGGAGCCCCTTACTGGAACCCTCTACTGGAGCACCTTACTGGAACCATCTACTGGAGCACCCTACTGGAGCCCCCTACTGGAACCCTCTAGTGGAGCACCCTACTGGAGCCCCCTACTGGAACCCTCTACTGGAGCCCCTACTGGAACCCCCTACTGGAGCCCCCTACTGGAACCCTCTACTGGAGCACCCTACTGGATCCCCCTACTGGAACCCCCTACTGGAGCACCCTACTGGAGCCCCCTACTGGAACCCCCTACTGGAGCTCCGTACTGGAACGCCCTACTGGAACCCCCTACTGGATCCCCGACTGGAACCCTCTACTGGATCCCCCGACTGGAACCCTCTACTGGATCCCCCAACTGGAACCCTCTACTGGAACCCCCTACTGGATCCCCCGACTGGAACCCTCTACTGGATCCCCCAACTGGAACCCTCTACTGGAACCCCCTACTGGATCCCCCGACTGGAACCCTCTACTGGAGCACCCTACTGGAGCTCCGTACTGGAGCCCACTACTGGAACGTCTTCCTGTTGAGTTCAGAGAAAGGGCGAATCATCTTTCAACAAAAAGTTAATTTACATTTATGTGTAAACTGAAATATTGATTAATGCACACTGTCCAGGGGAATAAATAAATAAAAGTGACAAGTGACAGTCCCAAATGGCCCATTTCAGAATAATATATAGTGAATCACTGGATTATAAAAAAAGAAAGTGACATGAATTTAAACTTTTATTGATTAATTGGTTGCCTTTGTAGTTGATAAAAAAAAGTACAGATATTTGTATTGCATCTTTGTCACTTTTTTTCATCCCTGATGAGTGGAGTTCTTTTTTACACGGCTCCTCAGCGAGGGTGAATGCTGACTTTTTGCTCGAGACATGGAGCGTTAGTCTTATAGCACAATAACATTCATGTATAGTCACCACATTCATATTTATGACCCTTTTACAGGTTTCAACTTTTAGACGGATCAGCTGGAAACAGTCAAAAGTCAGCGGAAGACATGCTAGCTACAGCTCATGAAATATGCTGCTAATAGTTGTCATTTCAGATGGATGCATTGATATTTTCTGTCTAAAATCAAGATACCATTTTTTTCTCCAATGTCTAGCATGTTCAGATCCAGAAAAATGTGTGGGCTTCATGATTCAGAAGACAATCAGAGCATCAAGGCTGTTGGGCGACGACTTCACCTGTAAATGTCCGCTCTTCGTCTCAACTCAAATCATAATGGCATCGGGGACAGAGAGAGAAGGAGCAGAGAGAGAGAGGGAGTAGGTCGGGAGTCTGAGTGACTCTGAATCTGTGAGACAGACCAAAGAGGAGAGGCATCCATGAGGTTGACATCGATGCAGAGAACTAATCGGCCCGCGGCTCTGATTCCGACCCAAGGTGAGCCCTGTGACATTTTAAGCTGATTAGGAATTTCACCCGCCTTAGCCTTTTTGTCGTGTCAACCTCTCTGACATTGCATTACGCCGCTTCATTATCATGCAGTCACATCTAGTCACGTCTAATAAGGCCGCCGTCCTCCGAACCGGCGAGGAGCGCTAAAAAGGCCTCTTTAGTGCACGGTGGCCTGAGAGGAGGGGTAAGAAGACAAATCAGGCCTGTAACTGCTTGATAAGTGCGACTGGGCTTTTGGCCCAGAACAAATTACATTACTGTCACATTATGTCACTGGTATGCATGAATTAAGAACTGACTACTTCCTCCCAAAAGCGTCTTCTAATTTCTTATTATTTATTTGCCATCAGGGAGGAGAAACAGAACCTTTCACGGACTCTCTCCTCCCCGTTCCGTCCTAGTTGCATGGGGGACAATCTGACACTTTCACTGCTCAGCTGATGGAATGTGAGAATTGCATTGGGAGAGGAGTGTGGTCAGTCTATGGCCTTTCTTTGCTGATTCATACATTGCTAGACAATGAGAGGGTTCTCCACTCGGAGTGATTAGCTCAGCCAACACTGCAGCACTGAGAGCAGATATGCCTTCGTATTCAGGTCAAATGTCAGCCTTTTGCAGCCTCTAAGAATAGAGCGCGTGTGGATAAAAGAATAAAAGGTCACCGTGCCCCCTGGACGCAACAAGAAAAAGGCCTAAGACATCTGGGAGTCTAAGAGCTCTTGTCTTGTCAGACTTTCCCGGGTCTTGAAGTGGAGCGATGTGTCACGCCTGAGACTGACATCTCATCCAAACAGATTAATGCTAAGATATGTCCATATCGTCACCCTGGAAAGAGAGCGTCTGAGTGGACAAGAGCACAGCGGCCCTCAGGGACTGAGCTGTCTCTCCCCGTCTCATCGGGTGTGCCCTCGTGTGTGCAGTTGTTGGCCGCTGATAAAATGGACTGTTTTAGGTAGACAAACAATCCCTCTGTATACTTCAGAGTTCACAAAAGTCGCATTCCTGCAGGAGAATGTGTGTGCGAGATATGGACTTGGCTGAGCTGAGCGATGGGACTCTGGCTGACCGCGTGGCCAGAGAGGAAGGACAGAACAATGTCGTGAGAGCAAAAAATGAATTTGACTCATCTATATCTGTCTAATTGTTTGTGTCCTGAGTGATGAAGCCAAGATATGACACAATGGGACCGGATGGGTTCAGTTTAGAACACGCTCCTCTCTTTTTAATTTAAGAAAGGGGAAAAATGACCTGTACGATGAATGGGAATAACGACCTATGCTGGCTGTGATATATTAGGGGGTGTAACGACCATAGCATGTATATGAGAAGTGGACCTAGTCACGGTGACGTCACCCGATGGTTTGTGGAGCGCCGTTTTCGAAGCTTTGATCCACCTTTGATTACGGCAGTCGACATTTTATTTTTGTTCCTATTTTTGGAACTAGGAGGAGTGACAAAGAGTACACGTCTCTGGTAGCGGCATCAACCTTTCAATCACCGTGTAGCCCCGCCCTAAAGCATGGCCTGATTTATGGTCTGTTTGACTTTAAATGAACCATAATTATCCAGATCTCCCGCTTATGGTAATCCATCCGATAATTGTTGAGATCTCTCAGTCTGCACCAAAGTGGTGGACGGACTGACAAAGAGGAACATTCTGTTCGGCATTTTGACCGTCGCCATCTTGGTTTTCTGCAACCAGAAGTGGCACAAGAGGGTGGAGCTAAGTACAACTGAATGTTCAATACGACTTAATTAGGCGACCCAAAAGGACCTCTCTGACTGGACAACACCAATCACCTTGTAGCCCCGCCCTAAAGCATCCCCTGCTTTATGGTCGATTTGACTCTAAATGACCATAATTCACTAAATGAACATCACGCTGTATTGAAGAAGACTTGAAACTAGAGATTGAGACCATAAACTCATGTTTACAATGTTTACCGAGGGAATAAATCAAGAGAAGTAGAGTCATTTATATAGACTTCTATACAACCAGAGGAGTCACCCCCTGGTGGTCAGGAGAGAGAATGCAGCTTTAACACATGAAGCATAGACTTCTATACAACCAGAGGAGTCGCCCCCTGGTGGTCAGGAGAGAGAATGCAGCTTTAACACATGAAGCATAGACTTCTATACAACCAGAGGAGTCGCCCCCTGGTGGCCAGGAGAGACACCACCGCTATGGAAGTAGAGGTTGATGCCTGGTAACGATGCATTGATCTGGATGTTGATTCGATGATCAATGATCCAACACCATTGATGCAAAGTGACATATTGAATATTTCTAATTATAGATACATCTTTGAAATTCCAATGTTTCGTATTTTCATCCACACCTCCTTTCTACAGAGCCCAGTATTGCAATACTGACATTTTATTTTAGTAGTGCATATTTTGTGCATGTATGGAGATTGTGTTAACTGTACAAATATTGTTGTCCAAAGAGTCAATATAATATTGTGTTGTGATGAATCTTGTGATTGACATCCCTACTTTATAGCACCCAAATTGCACTCCAGTCTGCACTGTGCCCGCTCCATGTCCACGCCATGTCATCTCCCTCCTCGCTGCCTGTGCGTCTCTCGCTCCTCTGCCCTAAGCACAGAGCGCCTTCTATTCTTAGCCGACTCCCCCGCAGGTGAATTATGGATGAGATGGAAAAGCTCATACTGATATTTGGCTGATCAAGTATCAAACTAAAATGGCACTTATAGTGTGATATGGCTCGCCAAGATGGAGAGCTGTCTCCCTAACCTCTCGCTGAGACGCACAGCAGGGGGAGAGCGGCATCGTGGAGGAAGAGATACGAGGCAGACCGGGAGGGTCACGGACAAACAGGCGATGTCATCGGGGGGGGGGGGGGGGGGGGTAGATAATAAGCCCTGCCTCGCTGGGCTATGCAGCGCGTCGAATAGCAATCCTCACTCCGAGGCATAAAAGGTTTAGGGCTTTTTCCTGGTTTCCAAATGTGTGCCTGTGAGCACCGGCACATGACCTCATAGGTAGAGAGCGTGCATGTCACATCGTTAGAGGTACATGTTCATGCATGCGACGCCCTGTGGCATGTATGAATTATCATGCAGCCACATGTATGTCACTCTGACAAGGTTACACACTCAGTGTACATCGACAGGGGCGACATGCTACCTTTTTTATAGGTTTCGCTCAAGTTGCTCGATATAACGTCCCGACCTTGAAACATGATAGGATATTTTCTGTGTTGATATTAATCAGTTTCTATACACGTTGGCGTTAGAAGGTCTGTGCTATTTACAGTAGCCCTGACAGCCTAACGCACTGCAAAGTAACGCACGCAGGCCAACCAGCCAAACACAAGCCAGGGGAGGAAACGGTCCTCATGAACGCACAACATTTAGAATTACAGCCTCGCTGTTGTATGCCTCCTCCAACCAGGCCGGTTGCAGTCTACAAGGTCACCACTTTTTACACATTTTTATTATAAGCACATGAGTTCTTATATAAATATGTTATGTGAGGCTACAGTGTTTGAATTGATTTGATGAAGTCGTTTCTGAGTTTTTGAGAATGCGACCTTTTCAATCCAATTAAATGTATTTAGTAATCACAAATTACAAATTATCCTCAGAGTACACAGAAGACATCCTCTATCCCGGCACCTCTCATTGTAAAAAAAGATTCGGGAGTGCAAGAGAGGAGGATCCCTCTTACAAGAAAACAACATGACCTTTGACCTCCAAAATCTGAATCTGTTGAACCATGTCAGTCCATGGTCTGTGCCAAATTTGAAAGAAATTCCCTGAAGGCGTTCTGGAGATATTAAAAACACAAGAATGGACAGACGGAGAACCGAAGATGTGGTGCAAATGAAGAAAACACCAAATACAGACAGCAGGACGCATTATAAAAATGCACTGTAGTTGACTGCCGTCAAAGGTGGATAAGCAGCCGATAATTCAAATTGATCAGTTTTAACGTTCTGCTCGCATGATTCAGATTTCTATAGTGTTCTTTGTATGGTCTAACTCAAGTCCACAAGTAGAGTAAGTAACATCATGAGCCATAAACCACTGCCACAGCTCACATGCCTGGGGAGGTTCATCAGTTATTATTGTTCTATGGAAAGTTCATTCTGTTACTTAGTTCCACTCCTGTGCAACTTGCAGCATTTTGGGTTGGTGTTCTCGTTTAGTGTCGGCTCGGGGTGGGCGATAGGGCCGAAAATGTATAAATGGTCAATTTAATTCAGTTTATTTTGTATAGCCCATTATCACAAATTACAAATTTGCCTCAGAGGGCTTTACAATCTGTACACATACGACATCCCTGACCTTTGACCTCACATCGGATCAGGAAAAACTCCCCAAAAATGTAAATGAACTTGTAAAGATCTTTTCTTGTCCTACGACCACTCAAAGCTCTTTAACACTAGTCCTCATTCACACACTGATAGGAGGAGCCAACTGCCCGTCAGGATACATGTACAGCTACGAGAGCAACATGGGGTTAAGTGTCTTGCCCAAGGACACATCAACTCTGGCTAGTGGAGCCGGGGATCAAACCACCGATTGAAGGACGACCCCGCTCTTCCACTGAACCACAGTCGCCCACAATAATATCCCAGTGACAGTATTATTCCAGTGTACTACAAAATTAAATTCTCCCTGAGCCAAAGAACACAGCAACATGAATCTAACTTTGTTCTGCTTTACTTTTTCAAAGTCAAACTTTGCAGAGAGACTGGTCCCATATTGTTCTGTGATCTCTAGTTTTGACCTCTGCTGTCCATCTTTCAAAGAGATAATCATCCTGAAAGTGCTTTTCTTTCTAGGCTAACCTGGAAATTCAACTTTAGCTGTCTTTCATCTTAATCTACTTTTAACCAGTAACAAATATAGGAATATTTACAAATCTGAACACAAGCCCACATGTGTTACCTTTATTATAACACCAACATTATTCAAATAGCCTTTGTGGTTGCAGAGATACACCCTTTTTAGTTTGGTTATGATATTTCGAGCAGAAACCTAGAAAATAGGTCGTCTGACCAAGTGTCAGTATTTGGCGAGGTGGGAGTGAGAATGATAGAAGGTATGATACCTTTCCTTCATTTGATTGTGTTTCCTTCAGTTGCATTGTGAAGAGCTGCTACTGTTGCTTTGAATTCTCCATTAATACAAGCAGATGAGAAACATTCCTTCTTTCTGTCTAACTGATTTCCACAACACTACCTGAATGTTGAGCTTGTGCCCAAACAAATGTGTCCAACTATAACCGGCAGTGACTTCCTGTGTCAGAAGCTCTGGAACGAGTGGAATAGAAATGGAATAAAGTCGGGCGCTTGACGTCACAAAAGCCAGAGCACATGAAGGGGATTATTGAGCGTTGTTGTACTGCAAAACAAGCCATTTATAGTGTTCTTATGTCGTGGATACTTTTCAGCGGCTCGGGCAGCTCCTTGTAAATACGACTGTGAATTTAATTACCTCTCGAGGGATTACCTTTCCGATGATTGCCATTTTCAAAGCCTCCTTGATGCCCAACACAACACGACCGGTGCAGGCGTGGCCCGACCGCTCACAGGGCGTTGAAGCACTTCCAGCCCGGGCGCAAAAGGGAATCGGCTCAACCACGAATTCTGAACGACCCGAGGTGAGCGACGGGACATCTCAAATATGTCCAGCGAAAGGAAATATGACTCCCGCATTATATATAGAAAATAAAAAAAAGGCTGTAATGATATTGACATTTCATACTCGTGGTGATCCTCCTCTGTTGCTCTCCTGAAGGTTTCTTCCCTTTTTTCCCTGTGAAAGTTTTGTTGGGGGAGTTTTTCCTGATCCGATGTGAGGTCAAAGGTCAGGGATGTCGTATGTGTACAGATTGTAAAGCCCTCTGAGGGGAGTTTGTAATTTGTGATTTTTGGGCTGTACAAAATAAACTGAATTGAATTCTCCTGGTGTCTCTAAAATTCCCCCTTTTTTCCTCTGGAAAGAAAAGAATTTGCGAAGGCTCCGCGGGGGCCGCTGGATCCCTGTCAGTGCCACGGTGTAAGCTGCTGTTTGTCTCTCACAGCTTCTCTTCCGCGTCGATGAGGCTACGACATGACAGATACCAGCGAGAACATTTGTCTATCGTGCCCTTCAGAGATGTCCCTTGGAAACAAGTGTTTGTGAGACACGGAGACAAACAGAACTCCGCTGTGCTGCGCTTTCATGTTTCCACCGCGATACGCGCGTTGTGTGTGTCCTTCTGCAATAAATCACACATTTATGCTGTAAATACGCTGCAATCGCCAGGTAGTAGCAGAGTGCATTGGGACCACTTAATCATTCAGCTTCCACGTGACTACCACAGGACATGATGACATTTTATCTATAAAAACTAAAAACTAATAACATAAACACACAGGCGGCAGTAGAAGTAAAAGGATTTAAATAATTTTGTGAGACAATAGAATAATTCCAACCAGCGAGCTATGTAAATGTGTCCACAGCCAAAATCACTGTGGCCCTTATTTACGAGCTCTCATTAGCAAATGACTTTCACACAGGCCAGCACACTGTACCGTCTCTTCCACGTCATACTGTGAAACAGAAAATCTACTGAATTAATGTTCTGGAAAATATAGTCGTCATAAAAAAAAAAAAAGTGTTGCGAGCTCTCGTGCGCCACCAAAAAGCTCCCCCCCCGTCCCCCCCCCCGTCCCCCTTTGCTCAAATCAGCACAATTAACCTGCAGCAGAGAACTCGGCGTATCACTTGGGTCCCGCCCACGGCTCCACGGTGGGCATCTGTTCAGCGAGGCTGCGTTCAGGAGCTGCACGCTGACATAACAGGAGTCTTGCTGCTGCTTTGAAACCGACACGCGAGTCCTGGCTCCCAAAACAACGGCAATAAAAGAAAAAGAAAGTGCAACGGTGAGAGATCTTTTCCCCTAGCTTGGAAATGGTGCTTGAAGTTTGTTTGCGAGTCATCCCGGGCCTGTAAAACTTTCTGCTGCGCCAGGCGGTGTCTCAGCCTTATCAGAGGTGATGCCATCTGGCGTGCCGGGACCTGTGATTGAATGACTGCTGAGTGCGTAGCATATTGCCGCATGGCAGGTGGAGGCATTAAAGCTGTCCCGGGAGAGGCAGCAGCCATGTCTGAACACTCTGCCTCTCCCTCCGCTGACACGCTCAGGACGCTCCAGTGACTTCTGAAGAAGCCTCCGCGTCCTCACCTGTAGGCAGACGCACCAGAGCTGCCGGGGGAAAACATGCTGCCATACATGATATGGAAGAGGCATATGGGAGGGGGGAGGGGCCAACATGCAGCCGATGCAGAAATTAAGCGAGCGTCACCTTGTGGGAGGCATCGCCACGCTTAACACCGTTTGTTATGTCTGAGATTATCTCTGATTATTAATGTTAAGAGCAGATGTGTTTCAGGACCAGTCAAGAGCTTCTTGCTATTCTAGTCAGACCCTTTTCTTCAGTAATGTACCTCAATGTAAAAGCAATAGAAGTTGTGCATTCAATACTTCAAGGTGCCCTGTGGAGTTTTCCTGCAAACAAAAAGAAGTAATGTCTTATGGTATTGTTTTGCATTAATATGTATGAAGCATTTTACTGTTGCAGCTGGTCGAGTTGAAGGCAATTTTTCTGTACTGTTTTGTTCTTTTTTTTTATCTCCATCAATACATTGCATTGTAGTGGAGTAGAAAAATATAAAAGCATAAAATCGAAAAATGCCTCAAAACTGTGATAAAGTGAATCATTGCTGTTTCCTCTTTCTGTTCCTCTAAAAGATGAGGCTGGCATTATTCTACATGTTTATTATCGTCAACACATTTCATTCAATGACAAAAAACAACATTGTGTCTTTCTGACTCACTTTACGACTTCCCTTCTGCGTTTGTATCGGGCTCATTTGTTCCAAATATTGTGTATAGTTTAATTTAGTCTAAAACATGATACGTTGTTGATTGATATATGAAACATATTTGTGGATCATAAACATCCTTGGGTTTGCAGGAAGCGACAATGGTAACATGTTTTCTGAGGACTGGGTTGTGACTGGTTGCTTTGATACACTGACAATACTTGAATCAATTCACTGTTGGTTTGGATGGTTTCATTGAATTTGATGACAAAAAACAACAAATATCACCAGACTCAGCTTTTAATATTCAACATGCATACACCACAGAGTTCAGTATTTCTCTATTTTTAAGGCCCATATGACATTCTGATGTCTCCGTGGTGTGATTACAGTCAATTGGCTGCCTTGAGAAGTACATTCACAGCTACTCTGTGTTCAGAGCACTGTATGAGAAACAAGGACACCTGGAAAATGTCACATTTCTGTCTACATCAATGTGGCTGAGGTGGAGCTAGTTCGCTGCTTTAGCTTCCTGGGAATCAGCATCACAGACAACCAGACGTGGTCCTCACACGTCTCCATCCTGGTGAGAAAAGATTATAAACAGCTGTATTTCTTAAGGAAACTTAAGAAGGTTAAACTCCTGTGCCAAGTTCTTGTTAACTTCTACAGAGGAGCATTAGAAAGCACCCTGACTGCAATCTCTACCAACTGTCATGATGTGTACAACCAGGACAGGAGGGCTCCACAGTGGTGAATAAAACCAGAACATCTTTGGTACCACCTCCTGAGCATCAGGGATGCTGGTGAGAGGAGGAGCCTGAGAAGAGCTACAGGATATTAAGAGACAAACCCACGAGTCACAGCCTGTTCACCTGCTGTCCTCTGGAAATAGAGACAGAAGTATCAGCTGATGAACCTCAGACTTCAGAACAGCTTCTTTCCTTTCTCCTTAACTCCTCCTCCACATACAATATGGATTTGTTTTGGGTTTGGGGGGTTTCCTATTGGGACTACAAAGGTACATCCTGGTGGGCCCTGTTCTGGCGCTAAGTGAACCCTGAAACACGATAAACTCAATGCAAAACAATGTGCAGTGACGTACAACAGTTAAGGAATGCAGGAAACGAGCAAAAACTCAATGCGGGCTGGAATTTTCTTGACACTCGATCACCATGTAAACAATCGCTCATAAAACGATGAAATGCAGCGCAAAACCAAAGCTCAACACCACATTTACACACGATTCAAGGTCCGGCTCGTGTCCAAGGATACTCGCTGGATTAGGTCATTTGTATTTCCAGATCTGTCCAGGTTAGCGACGGGCTTCATTTGCATCCCTTTGTCCCGAGAGAGATGAAGCGGGGGTTTTCTTGTGGCCCGTTGATGTCATATCCCTGCAGAGGATAAACCGAGAGTGTTTCCTGTTGATATTAGGATGTCAGCTCCCATCTGTTTGTGCAATCACACTGAGAGACAAGAAAATAAGAAAAAAAGAATGAACCTCCTCCGCCGGGACACATCCTGACCGAGGAACTGCTCAACTCTCACTGGCCGCACCTTCATCCTCCCATTGATGTCAGCCCCCCCCAGCCTCTACCCCTACACACACAATGTCAGCTGCCTTGTCAACCTCTACGGCTATCACATTCCCACAGCTCCCAAAGCACCGTCCAACATTTCCAGCAGCCGTGCGGTGTAACTCAAAATAAATCATGTAGTCATATATTAAGTGAGTAAATTCCCCTGTTTAAGGCCTGGAATAGTCATGAATCCTACGCATTTGCATGTGTATGTCAGTGCATACACACGTGCTATTTAGAATCTTACAGTAGTTATGTACCTGGTAAAGGCCTCAATGGGAAGAGAGATCTACAACGCTGAAGGAGATTTAAGATGATGAGAACCGAGGCTACCTCAGTGAAACAAGCAGAGAGACATGCAGAGCAAAGAGAACATGCTCCTAATATAAATGTTGTGTACAACTTTAAGGAAACAGTGAATAAACGGCCTCACGACTCTTCATTTACAACAACAGAGAAGCAGACAAGCGTTTGCTCTGAATCAAATCGAGCGCTACGCTACGCTACGATCATCCCTACGCTCTCTGATTAATACGGCAGGAAGCCGCGACATGAAAGCACATAAACCCACTATGGAGACTATTTCCTGCTCCCGCAGTTTGAATTGTCCTCCACCATTTGTCTGCACAGCTCAGAGGAAATGGAGCTGTGTGCACAGATGGGAGCCCACACGGCCCCGCCTCCCTCAGAAGAACGCCGTGTGCGTCTGTGTGTGTGTTTGTGTGTGCAGCCGTCTCTGTGCGCTCGCCTTGGTCACGGTCCATATTTAGGTACGGAAGGTCATCCATGTGTGTGCCTAATTCCTGCGTGTGTCTGTGTGGGCGAGCACAGCTCGACTCCGACTGTTGACACTGGCTCGGTGACACCGGCTCGGTGACACCGAGCCAGTGACGGTCCGAACACTCGGCTGTGTTGACGAGTGGGAGTCCCCCCCCCCCGCCTGCCCCTTTGTCGAGGATGATTATTAATAATTCAGAGTGATCTTGAACTTGGGCCTCCTCTGAGCCTGTTAGCCATTACCCCGGAATGAGCTGATATTGCTGTTGCATGAAAGGCCACCGAACTGTGATGCAGCGCTAAAAGACACCCCGGAGGTTTCCGCTATGGGCTCGACTCGGGTGTACGGAGCGTACTGCTTGGACAAAAGGAAAACACTAAATGTGCCCTCTTTGGTCCTGGCCCAGATGTGGATGAAGAAAGCTGTCTTTGATAGAAAGCTAAATGTGTGAACACAAGACTGATCTCGTATTTGAATCCGTCAAACAATGAGCAGCCTGGAAAATTATACTAGTCTGTTTTGATGGTGGCTGTGCAGCTTAAAAAGCATCAATTGACTTGCTGTTGTTTCGCTCTTTTCGTTGTTGTTTTAATTCCCCTTTGTTTCTCAGGCTAAGGTAATGCACGGCGACAAACAAAAAACTTGGCGTGAAAGTGGCTTCGGGCTGTTTTTCATGCTCTGATCCCCGTGGTGAGGGAGGATGATGTCAAATTTAACTCACACTGCTCGTCTGATGCATCCACTTTAACCCTGCTGGCACGTGAACTACCTTCATCCATCCGGAGTTGAGCTGATAGCTGCTATCGTGACATCACGCCGCTCACAAATCCCTGAAGCAGAGACACATCAAATGTTATCAGGTTGACATCTTATTATCTTTGACAGCTGAGGAGGTGCACGAAAAGACATTAAAAGAAAGAAATAGCGGGGATTTGTTAACCATGATGCCATTCTCATTTTTCTGCCCATTTTATAACCATAATGATAATATTTTACTCGGCATCTCTGCTGTCCAGCAATAACAACCTCAGTGTAGCAGAAATCATCTGGAACACCAAAAGGAAACAGAGAAAGCCTTGCAGCTGTTGTGGCACACAGCACAGCATGGCGGTTGCACTTTTGATTTGTTTGGATTTATTTGAGGATACACAAAACACAACAAACCAAAGAATGAAATGAACACAGTTGGCCAACACGGCCCCAGGATGTTCCAACATGTAACAGCACATTGAACCGAAGTTGTAAATAGGTTGGCCCAGTGGTGCCGTGAGCTAAATGCTAGCATGCTCACGGTAACAAGGCTAGCATGCTGATGTTTCGCAGGTACAATAATAACCATTGCCACGATCTTAGTTTAGCTTGTTAGCATGCTCAAGCTTGCTAATAAGCACAAAACGTAAAGTGTTGATGGAGAAGACCGGACATTCCCACTGACGTCATTGTAGCAGGACGGTCAGAGCTACATCCAATTCGAGGTGTAGCTTTGCCACTGCAACCATTGTATCAGGCTAACGACCGTATAAACTGATTTGCAGGAAGTCGCAGACTAAATATTGCGTTTTCTGCGATGGCTAAGCATGACTCACCCTACTCAGCCTCTGATTGGCTAGTACAAGTTGCCTTTGTTGGTTGGTTCGGTTAGGCTTATGCATGAGAACTGAGATTGTTTAGGTTTTGGGGAAAAATATCACGGTTAGCCAATCAGAGGCAAAATAGGGTGAGTCATGCCTTTTTCATCTGCTCACTCATGGCGTGTGAATTATAAAGCAACAATGTTACCGTCTAGTGTGTGTCCATGTAGTCCCATTTGCCACCTGTAAGTAAGAACAACAGTAGGAATCGAGTGGTGTATTTTTGTTAGCGAACCCTGAAAGTTCGCATTGCATCCTCGACAAAAAGGACAATGGTATTTTTCCATTGGATTTATGAAAATTGCTAAAAAATAAGGTCTGTGGCAAAGACAAGTTCATGATGCGTATATGTTTGGTTCAGCAAGATAATAAAAGGCATAAACGATGAGGCTGTGAAGGCGTGATGCCACTTAGTGGTCTCATTTAGTCACTTTATACTTTTTTAAGACACAAAGATAAAGAAATTCACCGGAGGGTTGAATTAGGGTTTTACTGACAAATTTCATATCGCAGAACAAAATGGACAGAAGTGCAATAGAATGAAGAACATAACTCATTCAATTCAATTTCAATTCAGTTTAAATTTCAGCAGGTCCATGGCAGGAGGCTGGCCCTGTAATGCTTTATGAGGGTTTTACACATTATTTGTATTCTATGTCATATTCATGCATGTACCGCAGTCTGTTGCGGTCAGCGTGACCATGTTGCTCGCTTTCTATTCATCTGGAGGTAGTAAGGAGCACGAGCAGAAGGTTCATGTTGTGTTGAACGAAGAATTCTCTTAAATCCGTTCTTTTATTTCCATCCTTAAGAAACTTCTGATACCTCCCATTATCTACATCAAACGTATCTTAGCAATGTCACAATGGACCAAAACATTAGAGTAACATCGACAAATGTTGCAAGTTCCCTTTAGATCCACAGCTCAAGTTACACCATCATGCTTCCTGACTGAAGCACAGATGTAATTGGGTACAACAGAAGGAACAAGTCCTTTCCTGTGGCTAAGCTGCATTCATACTTAACACGGGTTAAGTTTACAGGTCAACAGCACCTGATCCTTACAGCTGTTTCTCAGGGATCTTCTGAGGAACCATTTAAGCCTTCCTCACCATGTTGGAAAGAGGAACACATGTCTGGGCTCTAAAAGGAAATTAGTTACATCCAGCAGTGGGGTGAATCAGAGACGAGCTGACCTGGGGTACGTTGAAACTGTCAGAGTGGATTCTTGAGGAGGTCCACAGTGTGCTGGTACCGGCTTGGCAAGTGCTTTGTCATTCTTGGGAGAGTGACTTTCACAAGCCAAGATTTTAGTTTTTGAATCCCCGACGGCACAGACAAAGGAGGGATATGCTGCTGTTTTTGTTGTCGACAAGCTAATGAAATGAAACCTGAGATCTCTTTAAAAAGCCCGACACGGACCGAATTGATCTCAGATTTAGAGGCCGCACAGCTTAAAACCACATTATGCTCGAATAATTGCCCCGAGAGCCACACATGCAGCTTTGCTCCACAGAAATGTTTTCACCTTAGTACGTGTGGGCAGCCACAAACTTAACATGCAGTCTGGATCTCGCTATGTTATCACCGCTCTTCCATTTCCCCGGTTTGCACAAATCCATATTAAGCTGCGATATGTCTTTGGGGTTTGGCACCTTCGCACCTTCAGCGCGGAGGAGATGAGAGTCGGCCTGTTAAATATTAATGCGGGGCCAGATGCCCGACTGGCCGCTGGCATTTATCTTAACCCGCTCCAGCAGGTGTGAGCCCAGCAGGTCCCATTGGCATCCAGGAGGAGCACTCAACCTCTGGATCATTTAGAGGCGTTAAAGGATTATATCGGCGGTGAACCGAGACTGGACCAATACACCCGAGGGGATGGAGGGAAGGACTGAGGGGGAAGGAGGAGAGGGAGAAATGATTGTGTCCTCTCAGCAAGTAGTGAGAGAGAGGTGGGGGCGGAGTGAGGAGGAGGGGGGGGAGCATGAGATGGATGGGCTGTGGGGGGGGGGGGGGGGGGGGGGCAAACACTACCCGCTGTTTGCTTCCCTCTTCACATTTGTCTCCCAAGGGCAAACAGAGAGTGGAGCGAGCTGCAGCTGTCTGAGTGAGTGTGCACGAGTGGGTGAGGTTGACCTGTGTGGCCTCTACACAAGTAGGAGGGAATCACCACCAACAAACCTCCCTCCTGGGGCCCTTGGCCACCGGCCCCCATCATTACTCCCTTGAGATCCCCAGGCAGCGCCGCGGCCCCCCTGCAACCAGCCTCATATTAGCCGTAATGAGGATACCGCGGCGAGGAGGGGCGTACGTGTCAGAGCCGAGGAAGGCGACACTCTCCGGGTTGGAAAACACGACAGCTCTCACCCCCTCCCCCCTCCCTTCTTTCCTCGCCTCGTGCCTCTTTTTTCCTCCTGCAGGGGCACGGAGCATCTGTCCCGAGCACATGATATCCAGAGGGCAAGATGTTGAGAATAATGGAGGTTCGGACGAGACAACCGGGCTGCTGTAAAACCTAAACGTGGCCCACGTAGTTTGTATTTCAATTACTCACTTGGTCCGCAGTGAACAACGAATGAAAAGACAGAGTTTTCCTATAAGCAGCTTTTCAAGTAAAACATTTTCCACAATTCAGAGTATCCAGAATCATAAATATGACCATTTGATTTGTTGACTTAACCATCTATGATACTAATCTGAATATATTCAGATATGTATCCGACATCAAACAGTTATCTATTTACTCGAGGTGTGGAAAAAAGACACGCTGCGATGTAGACGATGATATTCTGCATCGACGCAGTAACATAATAGGGGTTTCATTTCATCTCAGAAGGAGTCTTTCCTGCGTTTTGCTGCTGTTTATTGTCTCTTTTCTCTATAGCCATTGAGGAATGGTAAACAGACTTGTATAGATATTTTCTAGTCTAGACCACTCAAAGCTTTTTAACACTACTTATCATTCACCCATTCACACACTGATGGGAGGAGCTAAGGTTCCACCTGTCCATCAGCAGTAACTAACATTCATACACTGATGGGAGGAGCTAAGGTTCCACCTGTCCATCAGCAGTAACTAACATTCACACACTGATGGGAGGAGCTAAGGTTCCACCTGTCCATCAGCAGTAACTAACATTCACACACTGATGGGAGGAGCTAAGGTTCCACCTGTCCATCAGCAGTAACTAACATTCACACACTGATGGGAGGAGCTAAGGTTCCACCTGTCCATCAGCAGTAACTAACATTCACACACTGATGGGAGGAGCTAAGGTTCCACCTGTCCATCAGCAGTAACTAACATTCATACACTGATGGGAGGAGCTAAATGTTTCACGTCAAAGATGGCAGCGATGCTTATTTGCTTAAGCTGCAACCCTGTTGCATTAAAAGGTTTGAATAGACGGGCGGGAGAAACAAACACAATATATTGATGTGCAAATAATGTGCAGAAAAAATTGAGTATGTCCAAAATACACTTTTTACGTAGTTTTTTAAAGAAGAAGAAATGTACACTTTAATTGATCCCCCCATGGGGACATTCTTCTCTGCATTTGACCCATCCTTGGTTATTAAGGAGCTGCAGTGAAGCGCCCGGGGAGCAACTGGGGGTTCAGTGTTTAATCGAGGACAGAGAGTGGGGGATTGAACCTGGTGCCTTGTGGCTGCTGGACGACCACTCCCCCCATGAGCTACAGCCGATGAAAAACATCTGAGGGACGAGTTCACGCAGCTGTTACGGCCGCTAAATAAGACAAAAAGAAACCGTCATCCATCCATCAAAGCCCTCTCAAGAAAACAGTGTCTGTGAAGATGCAACCACAATGCACCTGCATGCCCGAGCATGTAACTACAGTGAAATCAATAATGCCTTCAGAGAGTTTGTGCTAACTGAATCGCTGTGCCTCGTGCGTAAATGCCCACAGTGTGTCTCTAAATGGAAGAACCTCTCATCGTATTTGGGATCGCAGCAGGTACTCAAACAACAACGTTTTTATTCCACCCACGTGTGTGTGTGCTCTGCGGTTGCAAACAATGCACAATTCAGCGGCCGTGACCCATTCCTTGTGAATGACTTGTCTCTCTGTTGTTTGGTGCCGGTATGTAGCTGGTTAAAAGCAACCTTTTTTTACTTGATACATGTGATTTGAACCGTGAGTGTTGCGGCTCTAAAGGAAAAGAAGGTTGCATGGAAAGATCACAGAGAAACAACGACCACACTCAGTGTTCCAGAAATGCTTCCTTTTGACAGGACATCATCTTGGCATTTTAAGGTCTTGCCAGACTGCTATGGTGGTGTTAACGTAAGTGTCCTTTTGAAATACCTATGAGAATTCTTTTCAGCCCAAAGGCCTCTATTGTCGAAGGCTACTCTTCTCAGTGTGAATGGGCCGCCGGTGAAGGTCATGACTACTGGGAGGAAATGTATGAAAACATTCAGCAGCTCTCTGTGTGTGTGTGTGTGTGTGTGTGTGTGTGTGTGTGTGTGTGTGTGTATTACCGGTCATGCCTACAGCAGCAGATGGGCATTCTGTATGACTGATGGCCTTGTGAAACATGAAGGTGTTGTGTCAATAAACGATGTTCCACCCCATTCATCAATCGCCACTGACAGCAACATGTGCACATTTTTATCCGTTACACTTTGTGCACACGAGGCTGCACAAACAGTCCTGCACAGTACCTGTACAGTATGTACACAGGAACACCCACACAGTCAGACTTTACACAGCACACACTCCTACTGTACTGCACTGCTTTGCAACAGTCAGGCTGTTACTTATGAGGGAGTGAATGCAGCGGTGAGAAATAAATGTGTTCCGACGGAGCATGAAGGTATTGAGTGTTGCTCGTGTTGCTTGTGTTGCCTGTTCCTATGGTTTCTGCAGTGGGGGACTATGGTGCACCTTTACAGCTTTGAGTCCCATGTGAAAATCTACTTTGTGGGTTTTCCCCAAGTTGACTTGTTTCAACACTAAAATGAAACCTTTACTGTTAAGGATTGTCTATTGAGCTTTTCTGTGGTGGCCAATCACCTCATATTAAGATGCATCATATATTCTGCTCCGTACTGGTGGATAACACCTAAAGACATCATGGATTCTGAACAGTTGTAATGGCTTCCAGCGGTAATACAGTCAAAAAGTATTAAACCCTCCATCTATACTCTCTGAAGTACTCCTGCATTATATTCTACTGCTCCGCTGTTGAGTCTTATGTTCCACATAGATATCACAGATATTAAGTGAATTATTGGTCAAGCTGACCATCGGCCCACAAGTGGAATATGTTGTTTTTATCGAGTGGCAACCATCTGGTTCTAAAAAGAGTCCTAAACCTCCATTCTCTGGTTGTATAGAAGTCTATGCTTCATGTGTTGAACCTGCATTCTCTTTACTGACCATCAGGGGGCTACTCCTCTGGTTGTATAGAAGTCTATGCTTCATGTGTTGAACCTGCATTCTCTTTACTGACCATCAGGGGGCTACTCCTCTGGTTGTATAGAAGTCTATGCTTCATGTGTTGAACCTGCATTCTCGTTACTGACCATCAGGAGGCGACTCCTCTGGTTGTATAGAAGTCTATGCTTCATGTGTTAAAGCTGCATTCTCTCTACTGACCATCAGGGGGTGACTCCTCTGGTTGTATAGAAGTCTATGCTTCATGTGTTAAAGCTGCATTCTTTCTCCTGACCACCAGGGGGCGACTCCTCTGGTTGTATAGAAGTCTATGCTTCATGTGTTAAAGCTGCATTCTCTCTCCTGACCACCAGGGGGCGACTCCTCTGGTTGTATAGAAGTCTATATAAATGACTCTACTTCTCTCTTGATTTATTCCCTCAGTAAACATTATAAACACGAGTTTATGGTCTAGTTTTAAGTCTTCTTCAATACAGCATGATGTTCATTTAGTAAATGATGGTCCATGTAGAGTCAAACACAATATGGTCCCTTCCATTCACTGGTTGCAAAAATAAAAGATTACAACGGAAAAATCGCTGAACTTGAGCTCCTAAACAGCAGACCACAAACCAATGATGTCCCGACGACTACGTCCACTTCTTATGTGCCGTCTATGGTTTCTAAACTTACTGTGTGGGTTTGTATTTGTATTTGCACATATACAAACATTCTCAGTCGAAATATTAACGTGTGTAATGTATTTTATTCTAAATTCTCCACGAGCACTGTTAGAAGGAGCCTTAGACTTTCATTGTCAATGCTTCAATGCGATAGTTGTGCACATGTCACCCAATAACTTGATCTATTTGATCAATCAAAACTAAATGTGACAAAGGAAATGGAAACAGGAGTGATGAGGAGACTGTAACGATCCCTAACTTTATACAGGAATGTTTTATTATCACACTTTGCTCATCTCCTCGTTTTAGCATAACAGTAGTGGATGGAAATGCACATTAAATCACTTTGTTTCTTCTCACAATTTTCTTGGAAGAAGAGTAGAAAGTAGTGTGCATAGTTTTTGTGAAGAGACACGTACTTTGCCTTTTCTTTCTGTCCATGACGGAGAATGACATTAAAATACTAAAACACATGCTCTTAATATGTGTGTTGCTGAATTACAGGAGATGCTTGGATAGATTCAGGAGAGATGGTGACTCTAATTGTATTGCTTATATTCTAATATATGGTGGTGTAGTGGCTAGCACTGTCGCCTCACAGCAAGAGGGCCGCGGGTTCAATTCCCGGTCGGAGCGGTCCTTCTGTTCTCTCCGGGCTCTCTGGCTTCCTCCCACAGTCCAAAGACATGCTGCAGGTTCATTGATCTCTAAATGTCCCATAGGTGTGAATGTGAGAGTGAATGGTTGTATGTCCCTACATGTGCCCTCGATGGACTGGCGGCCTGTCCAGGGTGTCCCCTGCCTTCGCCCTATGTCAGCTGGGATAGGCTCCAGCGCCCCGTGACCCTAATGAGGATAAGCGGTATTGAAAATGGATGGATGGATGGATATTCTAATAATATATTCTTGTTGTTTGAATGGCGGTCGACAGACACCAGCTCAGAGCAGGACTGTGCAGCGTTTCATGGCCTGCTTTAATCTTCTTTTCAACTTCATTCATTGACTGCATCCTTCTTGTTAATGCAATCTAAATCTCTGGACCCACAGTTTAGATCTGGTTATTTTTGGACTCCTTCAAAGTTCAAACCGCTGGATCTCAATGCAGTCCGGTAGCCGAGCGCCGCACAGACACGCTGTCACACATCAGTGCAACTCAAAAAAGACTGTCATATTTGTATTTGTCTCTAGCATGAAGCTAACAACAACTTTTTGTGTAGAGCATGTACACACGGCTTACATACTCTTGTGGCCCAGGCTCTGCTGTTTATTCTGGAAGGTAACATCATTATATTTGTTATGGATTATTACTTGTTGATCACGGTTTATAAATAAACATATATATTTTTCTCCGGAGCTCTTTGGCTCAAGAGGTACCAATACTAATAACAGGGTGTGTCTTACCGTGTTTAATGGCTGGCTACTGCGATACGTTTCTAGTAGTGGTTGAGTGAAACAATACCCCAGCACATGCTAATCCATGGATACTTCAATCAAGTAGTCCTTTAAAACAAGTCTCACGCTTGTTGTCAGAACAAGCCTTTATTCGTATTACAAGCATGCAGTATAGTATAAGTATGTGTAAGACTTCCTCTTAATAGTGGGCTCAAAAGATTTTCAGAATTTCTTCTCAGCCACAACAGCAGCAGGCTTTCTTTTCATAATGACTTCTGTGCACATTCCTCAGATGATTTCTTCACTGTAATATACAGACTGTCGTTTGTGGTTAAAGAAAACCAAAAACTCAATATTCTCTGAGGTTATTTCTATCTCTGTCTGTGCAGATTAAATCATTCTCAACATTAGACAATGTCTGTCTGTCTGCTTTTTTCTCTCTGTGTTTTTCAGACCAAAATACACCCACAGCCCCTTTGACATTATTACTCTTTCTATGAGAGTCTACCTCCAAATGTCAGCCACATCCCCCTGAGGAATGTCATACAACCTCGGGCTGAATATAAGATGAGTAGGAGAGACTTGGTCCGACCATAGCGGCCGTCCTCAGACTGTAAATAAAGACCAGAGAATGCTGTTGGCTGTTGGAGACTAACTGAATGTTTTCAGGACGCTGCCAGTGGAGATTATGGCCAGAGAATTGCTGACAAACTGCAGCAGCACCCAAATCATGAACAACTTCCATTTCTGTTTTCAGGAAAGCTGCAGATGCATCTCTGCTGTTGTTGTTGTGGTATCATTGCCTTCTACATTTTCCATTCCTGGAGCGTTGCTCGCTCATGTCGTAGAAGCTCCCACAGCTCCCACAAAGACGGCACGCTCAGGCGGAGCAGACGGGCAATAATATTTCCAGCCATTATTACTAACAGCATTACTTCCATTATACCTCCATTCATCATAATCCCTCCTGACAACACACATTACCAGACATATTGATCAAGTCTGATATCACATTGTTTCCTCCCTGCCTAATTGTCATTCTTTATGATGAAGGGTTCACCTGAGTGCTCCATATTGTTTTTTGTGCTGTGAGAGGTTTCACATTTACTGTAGCCACCTCCAATTTTCAGCAAAAACCCATAATGCCTCAATACCATGACAAATGTAGAATTATATCTAATGTATGTTTTGTGCAATTGGTTTTCAGAGCATTTGCGGTTTCTGAGAAACAAACAGACAATTCTAGACACCGTTTTACAGCCGACCTTATGACTACGTCACAAGTTCCACATCCAAAAATGTCATCTTGCTGTGTTGTTCGGAACCATAATTGATACAGCATACATTTGAGAAGATACACTGTGATTCTAGGCTCTAGTGAGCAACAATATGGATATAGTGCTCCAGAGATGGGGAGAAACATTGTTTAGCTTAGCCTTCTGTTAACCTCCTCAGCTGCCACGGCTGCTGCCACAACGATGAACCGCAAAGTAGGCTAAACCATCAGGGAGACAATGAGAAATGTTACTGATAGACTAAACTATTAGAGAGATGGAGAGAAATGTTACAAAAAGGCTAAACTATCAGGGAGACAATGAGAAATGTTACTGATAGACTAAACTATTAGAGAGATTGAGAGAAATGTTACACATTTGCTTAGCCTTCTCCTAACCTCTTCAGCTCCACATCGGTGAGCTGAGATCAATCAGAAGGCTAAACTATCAGAGAGAAATGTTTCTAAAAGGGAGAAACGTTGCTAAAATGCTAAACTATCACAAAGAAATGTTACTAAAAGGCTAAACTATGGGAGAGAAATGTTACTTAAAGAGAGAAATGTTGCTAAACGGCTAAACTTTCAGAGAGAAATGTTACTAAAAGAGAGAAATGTTGCTCAAATGCTAAACTATCACAAAGAAATGTTACTAAAAGGCTAAACTTTCAGAGAGAAATGTTTCTAAAAGGCTAAACTATCACAGAGAAGGAGAAAAATGTTGCTAAAAGGCTAAACTTTCAGAGAGAAATGTTGCTAAAAGGCTAAACTATCACAAAGAAATGTTGCTAAAAGGCTAAACTATCACAAAGAAATGTTACTAAAAGGCTAAACTATCACAAAGAAATGTTACTAAAAGGCTAAACTATCACAAATAAATGTTGCTAAAAGGCTAAACTATCACAAAGAAATGTTGCTAAAAGGCTAAACTATCACAAAGAAATGTTACTAAAAGGCTAAACTATCACAAAGAAATGTTACTAAAAGGCTAAACTTTCAGAGAGAAATGTTGCTAAAAGGCTAAACTATCACAAAGAAATGTTACTAAAAGGCTAAACTTTCAGAGAGAAATGTTGCTAAAAGGCTAAACTATCACAAAGAAATGTTGCTAAAAGGCTAAACTATTAGAGAGAAGGAGATAAATGTTGCTAAAAGGCTAAACTATCACAGAGAAGTAGGATGGCCACGTAGCGGCTTGACTTTGGAAAACACAGAGGTTACGTGCAGACCAACCAGGTGTTTATTTCACCAACAATTCTTACCAACATGACAGTTATCGTGGAACGTGGGCAGCATGTGGTCCTAACAGCGACCTCACTGTATTGAATGAAGCAGCTTTATATAGCCTGCCATGGACGATGGTAACTCTGCCCCTGCCCCGACAACACAACTATCTACACTACAAAAAATACATTAAAATACATTCCTATCTATCCCCTAATGCCAATTATCTGCATTATCTTATTTGGTGTTACACATCAACATGAAGATCATATAAAGCCCAAACAGGGAATTCAACTTTACAAACACCTCTCTACTTATTGAACCATGAATTGGTTCTCAGGCACTAGGGACTCTTTTAGGCTAAATACCCTGGAGAGGAGACACAGCCGAGGTAAGTGCCTTGAACACAGTACACGTTAGATCTTATTTGACTGAACAAAGAAACAGTTTATACTCTCAATCATTTCAGCAAAGATAGTCAAACTAATCATGTATTTGTTTTACAGGCTTGCCTTTCAAACGATTCTACCCGAGGCCACAACATCTACCAGAACCAGTCATTAAGACATTCCAATAAATCATTCGACATTTTGAGTGTCTCATTCCTTAAAGCTGTATACAAATACTTGTAATGGAGGGTCTTCATTGCAGAGAGAAATGTTGTTAAAAGGCTAAACTATTAGAGAGAAGGACATGTTTAAAAGCTAAACTATTATAGAGAAGGATATGTTTAAAAGCTAAACTATTAGAAAGGATAAACGGCCTGCGGTGGGGGTTATTTTCTATAGCATTATGTAGCAACACGCCATGGTGGATAGGGATGTTAATCAACTGTTAACTGACACATTTTGACAGATTAATGTCATCCATTAAAGAAACATCAGAAATACAAGAAAAGCAGAACAGCTCGTCCACCTGAAAGTAAGTAAGTCAAGTTGCAGCCGGGCAGCTTGTTGTCGCGTCCTCCCAGTCGTGCGGTTCAACTGATAGGCGACTGTTCAGTTAAGCGACCACACCTCCAAAAACAACATCAAAAAGTTATTTCAGGTGAGGTTCAAACTTTGTTTATCGAAATAATTATAATAATAACTGTGGTTATGGCTTTGTTTTAACTTAGAAACCTGCTTTTTCATTCTTCTTTGCTCATATTCAGCTACATTTACATGAGGCTCCTTCCCTCCCAGGTGTCATTTTTTTGTCACAGAAGCTTACATGATTTGTTACCATTGAACCTGCAATACGACTATTTGTATCGGTGTGTGGACTGTCCAGGTGTGAAGAGCGATCAAGTCCACGGGACACAACAGGTTGAGAAACCCTGCTATAAAAGGCCTCTGTCTTCTTGTTTTAGTCTCCCAAGCCCCTCTTCTTTTTTTTATTTTACCTTGGCTAACTCAGGTAAAGTGAGCTGTTCGGGGATGCTTTCATACGCCTCACTGAGCAGCCCCACTGCTCCAGCGCCTCTACCAGCTTCACAAATGTGTGACATGTCGAAGCAGAGCGAGCGGACAGATGGACACCCAGGCTGTTTGGACTCCCCGCTCATTAAATCCTCCTCATGCAGTTGACCCTGCGTGGCCAAGAGGACTCTTTTCTGGCAGCGGCAGTTCATGCTGCAGGATCGGCTGCCATTCATCACCCATGGCAGGTTAAACCATGTGCACAATCTGTTTATACCCATAATTATAAGGCATCAACCTGTGAGGGTTCAATAACATCTGCTTGGAGCCCTCCAGCAGGAGGCTGTAGGTGGAGAGGTCTACGGGTTATATATCTGGAGGGAATAAATCTACTGTGATACGTATATTAGGTGTGTTCGTGTGTGAGGGGTCAGAGGGGATGAGAGGCAGAATGCATGTCTCTATCTGGGTGGACAGAGAGGGAGCCCAGTCTTCCTGTGGCTTAATGTTTCTTCTAAAAGGTTGCCGACATATTGTCTTTTTGCCGTTTTAACAACCTGGTTTTAGTCCCAGGATGCAAATACTCAATATGGACAACTCTATAGTGTCTCTTCTTGAAGGGTGGTGATGGAAACCAACACGGTCACCTGGTTTTTAATAGTTTCCGCCCTGAAATCCTGTTCCAGATGTGTTCCACTGTCATAAACGAGCGCTCCGCTGGTTTAGCATTAGTTTCCTATACCAGTGGTTCTCAGTGGTACCCCCCTGAACAGCTCAACATGTTTTTGGGTTGAAAAAAGGTTGTAATACACAGCGCTGATTCCATCAGTGTCTGATTTATTATAGAATATATACAATTCAGTTTATGAACAAAAACTTATATTTCTTTGAATATTTATGAAATAACGATTTTTGAATGGATGCTAATTTTAAATAGAATTAAAACAAATCTCACGTACCCCCTGGAGTGCCTTCACGTACCGCCCATTTGAGAACCACTGTCCTGTACCATTGAGGAACCCATGGCAGACAGCATCCAACATTTGACAGTGAGGTTTGGGTGTGTCGCCGTACTGTCCCGGAGCGGAGATGCTGAGCCAATATCTTTGAAATATCTTGTTACACGACCTTCAGACCAAAAGTCAATTAGTCGATACCAATACCAGGAAAACTCTACAATCCTTGACAACCAGTTTGATACCATAATTAAATCAAAATTATAAAATACTCACTTAGAGCAGGAAGCTAACACAGGTCAGCATTTCCTTTCCTTTCATGTTGCTGTAAAAATGTATTCATACTGTATTTATTCAAGTTTATTGCAAAAAGCATTTCACAAGATTACTTCTGGTCACATGATGATAACGTTTTCATTTGACCTTTGCCTAATACTCATTGTCACTGAATAGAGCTTCAAAGCATCATAATGTAACTCAATGCAATGTTAGCTCAGTTATTAAGCAGGACTCTGCACCTGTCCGTCGCAACATCCGTACCCTCTCACCCTCCTCTCTGGCCTCCTCTATTCTGTCAGCCCTCCCCTCAACCGATTCCTTCGCACTTATGCAGCCTAACTTCGCCACTGACACTCTTCTCTCTACGCTGTCGTCCTCTCTTGATTCTCTCTGTCCTCTTACGACTCGAAAGGTCCGCAAGTCCTCTCCGGCTCCGTGGCTGTCCGAACCGGTGCGCGCCGAGAGAGCCACAATGCGAGCAGTGGAAAGGAAATGGCGTAAATCCAAACACGCCAGTGACCTGCTTGCCTATCAATCTCTTCTCTCCTCCTTCTCTGCGTCCATCACTGCAGCCAAAAGTTTGTTCTATCAATCCAGAATCGAATCCTCTTCATCTAACCCTAAAAAGCTCTTCTCAATTTTTTCCAACCTCCTTGACCCCCCTGTTCCCCCCCCCTTCCTCCACCCTTCTACCAAGCCACTTTGTTGACTACTTTACAAAAAAGATAGACGACATACGCTCTTCATTTACTAATCCATCTTCCTCAACTACACCTCCAGTAACTTCACCTTCTTCCCCCTTGTTTTCCTCTTTTATCCCCCTGTCTCCCAATCAAGTTCTTACCTTAGTAACCTCTGCCCGCCCAACCACCTGCCCCCTTGACCCCATCCCTTCTCACCTTCTCCAGTCCATTGCTCCTGACCTTCTTCCCTTTCTCACCCATCTCATTAACACCTCCCTCTCAACCGGCTGTTTCCCCAACTCTCTGAAGGAGGCAAGAGTCAACCCTCTCCTGAAGAAACCCACTCTCGACCCATCTGAAGTCAACAACTACAGACCTGTCTCTCTCCTTCCCTTCCTCTCCAAAACTCTAGAGCGAGCTATCTTTAACCAAGTCTCCTCCTTTCTTCACTGTAACAACCTTCTAGACCCCCACCAGTCTGGATTCAAGACAGGCCACTCAACAGAGACTGCCCTCCTTGCTGTCTCTGAGCAGCTTCACACTGCTAGAGCAGCCTCTCTCTCCTCTGTCCTCATCCTTCTAGACCTTTCCGCTGCCTTTGACACAGTGAACCACCAGATCCTCTTGTCCTCCCTCCAGGACCTGGGTATCTCAGGCACCGCGCTCTCACTCTTCTCATCCTATCTCACCGACCGCTCTTACCGGGTAACCTAGAGAGGATCTGTGTCTGAGCCTTGTCCTCTGACTACCGGGGTCCCTCAAGGTTCAGTCCTTGGTCCTCTTCTCTTCTCTCTGTACACCAACTCTCTTGGCTCTGTCATTCGCTCGCATGGCTTCACCTACCACAGCTATGCTGACGACACCCAACTGATCCTCTCGTTTCCCCAATCTGAAGCACGGGTAGCAGCACGAATCTCTGCCTGTCTGACCGACATCTCTCAGTGGATGTCCGCACACCACCTGAAAATTAACCCGGACAAGACTGAACTTCTCCTCCTTCCAGGAAAAGGCTCTCCCACCCACGACCTGACTATCACCTTCAACAACTCAGTGCTGGTTCCGACTCCGACTGCCAGGAACCTCAGAGTGACTCTCGACAGTCAACTCTCCCTGACTGCCGACATTACTGCAATAACACGCTCCTGTAGGTACATGCTGTACAACATCAGGAGAATACGACCCCTTCTCACTCAGAAGGCGGCACAGGTTCTGGTCCAGGCTCTGGTCATCTCCCGGCTGGACTATTGCAACTCCCTCTTGGCAGGTCTTCCTGCTAATGCCATTCGACCTCTACAGCTCATCCAGAATGCAGCTGCTCGACTGGTCTTCAACCGACCGAAATTTACCCACACTACTCCGCTCCTCCGCGACCGTCACTGGTTACCGGTGGCCGCCCGCATCCGCTTCAAAACACTGGTACTTGCGTACCGTGCTGCGAACAGATCGGGTCCGGTCTACATCCAGGACATGGTCAAACCGTACACCCCAGCCCGTTCACTTCGCTCGGCTTCTGCCAATCTGCTTGTAGCTCCTTCACTTCGAGCTAAATCACGACTGTTTGCTGTGCTGGCTCCTCATTGGTGGAACGAGCTCCCCATTGACATCAGGACAGCAGAAAGTCTCTACATCTTCCGTCGCAAACTAAAAACACATCTTTTTCGACTATACCTTGAATAGGTAGCACTTAAATGCCGTAGTAGCACTTAAATGTCCCTTACCGATAGCACTTTAGTAGCACTTAAATGGCACTTACGGATAGTACTTTGTAGTTTGACTTTATTGAAGAAATTGTACTTGCTTGATTCTTGTTGTTCTGAGTTTGGACTCACGGTTTAATGCACTTATTGTAAGTCGCTTTGGATAAAAGCGTCAGCTAAATGACATGTAATGTAATGTAATGTAAGCAGACCTGGACTGAGCAGCTAGCACCGCTAGCATTACTAGCTTTTCCTGCGGATTTCATCACAGGTTTGATGTTCAAAATGAAGGAAGAGTAGTTTGCATTTTAGCATGTTGAATGAACTACTAAATATAATAACATCTTAAAATAATGTAATTATTATGAACAGTTTTGACATGGACTTGGTACCAAAGTATCCATGCGTGACATTCCTCCTCTCTACAGTTGTAAAACACATGGATCTCCAAGCTTCGGTAGAGAAAGAAGGACACAAAGAGAGGCTGAGGGATGTGTTTAAGGTACACAGGAAAATGCAGAGACCCAAATGAAGCACACTACGCAAGTTGTATAAGTTGAGCGGAGTGAGAGAGACGCAGCCTAACGGCATAATGATATTAATGAGAGACCATTCATCATTCAGACTCATCACTTACGTTGATGAATACCAGCAATTTAAGTGGAACATGCCTCTGGCTGCTCCACAAGCTAACCTTTCAGTCTATTATGCTTCACACTGAATGAACCACTACGACTACAACTGTGAAATATCTATCTACCCGAACGCATCAGCATCAAACTAAAAAGCATTAGTGAAGCATTAGCGGTGCGAGGGTAAAAAACTGAAAAATCACACAGTGTTTTCAAAGACAACGAGAATCCAATTATACAAAGGCATGCACATTCTCATATGCGTGCACATGCCCCCCCTCCCACACACACACACACACACACACACACACACACATGCAGAATCAAGCCAACAAACCCCTGGAAACACCTCGGTTCCCCTCTCTCTTTACTCCGGGTGCAGCCTAGAAAACCCATTTTAATTCGATAGTAGGTAGTTCATTCATTACTCCCATCTGTGAACCGCTCTGCTTAATTGTAAAACGCGGATATGTTCATTACTGTGCAGGAGTGGTAAATACACACACATAGTTTGGAAGCGAGTCCGACTAATTAAAGGGATCTAACATTAGCTGATGGGGGGGAAGCTGAACCTTATCTGTGAACTTTCGTGGTGGAAAAGGAGTTTTAAAGAGTGCTGCGTTTGCCCCTTGTACTAATCGAGTCAGTCAAACATGAATAATTCATCTATAAACTGGGATTTGTTTGCGAGTCAGTTGGAAGATTTAAGGCATTAAACTATTGTTGTGCTTTTTGTCCCTCTCTTCTTCTCCTTTTTTTTCTTCTTCGCCTTAGTTAAAAAAGCAGCTGCAGATGTTTTCTGTTTGCAATAGTAATAAACTGAATTAGCTGGAATCCTGTTTGCTTTTTTTCTCTCTCCGAAGGGATTTAACTGAGGTAAGCTTTAATGAATGGGTCCGGGTGACAGGAACAGACAATTTACATTCAAATTATAAGTTTGCGCTGACACGTTCAAAGAGGGGGGAACAAAATGTCACACTCACAGGTTCACCAAATAAACAAATCTATTTCTGTTATACACCAGTGGAGGACTATTTTTCATCAGCAGGAACAGAGTTTGTGATTTCAAAATCCCCCTCCCCCCCCTTCCACCCTCCACCCTCCACCTCTAGAAACTTCATTAAAAACATGTTTCTATAATTTCACTTCCTAGGCTCAAATAACCATCCGTAAATCCACCGGCACATTTGTTCTTCATGTTTTTATTACTATTTATTAAATCAGGACTATCACAGAGAAAAAAATATTTAGTAATAAGTGTGTTTGCAGAAAATACATTTCCCAAGTAATGGCCTCCCACCATGCATTCGTCCATGTGTGCATGAAGGGTTAACTTCCGGCAGACAAAAAAATTCATCAACTCATCTGAGTCTCAGAAAATAGAAGTCAGGTGGAGAGAGACTGCTGCTGCCTGAAGGCAATATTTCAGCGTCGCACCCGGTTAAAACAGCATGTGGGAAGAAAGTCTTAAACCACTCGAGCTTCCAGAAACACATTTCTGAACACTGGAGTCCGACCAGACAAGTGTTTTCTTTTCTTTCTCTTTCTGTGCGACCGCCGAGACGTGTCCCCCCCCCCCCCCCGAGCCTCTCTCGGCTGCTTTCATTTCGTCCGACAGCACTTACTTTGAGCTCGGACAAAAATGCACAAAAGAAAACAAAAAAATGTCACAATCAAAGGATCCTGATGTTTAGATTGTACACCAGGGGTGCTGACAGCCGAGCGGCGCTGTGTGACTACAGTGAGGTGCACTTTCCACGTCTCCCTTCTGCTGGTGCTTCCTGTCAGTCTGGCCCTGTCATCTCTGTGTCTCCCAGCCTGTCAGCTCCATCAGTCTTCTCCTCCTCGCGCCATCTGCTTCTGCCTCCTCTAGCTCCTCGTCTTTTCGTTTCCTCCTCCTGACACTCACATCATCCTTTATTCCACTACACCAGCTGATTCTTGCAATAGCAGTGGGCGTGCTATCATACCCATTAGTCCAATATCCCGGTGTTGAGTAGGGAATAGGAGAAATGGATTGCCGGTGATGCGGAATGCGTGCACTGCTGTGTGGCGTGTGTGTGTGTGTGTGTGTGTGTGTGTGTGGGCAGCAATGAGTGTGTGGTTTAATGGATTGCTGTGAAGTGTGAGTAGTAGAGAGAGAGAGAGAGGAAGGAGGAACGAGGTAGCAGAGAGCCCATCCGGGAAAGGCTGTGTGATATAAAGCATGTATTTTATGTCAGGAGGATACATATGTATGAGCCAGTGAGCGTACATTTGTAGGAGATAGTAGGTGAAGCAGAGTCATTTTGAGATTTTTTTGTCGAAACCTTTTCTACTCTTGAACTTATTAATATTTCACTATATCAGCCTGAATCCAGTTCATGAAAGCTGTTTTTTTTTTCAGAGCAAACAATTTTAGAACTTACTTTGCAGCTGAAGGCTTCATTAGAAACTACTGTGAAGGCAGCGATGCCTGAGCCCATGATGGACTTTGCAATTTCTGAGGGAATTCAACTCATCATCAATTTCCACATCTGTCAGATAGAAGACAGAACTCTGTTGCTGGTTCAGGGTGAGTTCACACCTGTAGTTGGGTTCAGTCGGTCTGGTTCCTGTTCACACTCACCAAGGAGCACACATTGAGGCACACAGACTGACAGGAAACTCCTTGATTGGACAGTTGTTGCATTAATAAGTTGCATACATGGCCTTTTAGCCCACAGATTAGAACATTTGCTTTGCCTCACAAGTGACGCAGACCAGGGTCTCAGCCAGGTGTGTCTGCAACAACCACAGCTGTATTGTGTGATTGAATAAATAAAACTGGGTTACAAAGTTGGATATTAATTGTTCATTGACACTAACTTTAACGCACTAGCACTAAATAGGAATGTCATTAGTTTAGCAGATATTGGTTTTGACCTGCTGATGGTGATAGGATTTAACCTGTAGGGACAATGAATATCAGTTCAAAACCATCCCATGGTGATTATTCTCATAGTGCTCTAATATAGAATGACAATGCAGACAGATCACTGCCATCCCGAGAGCCTCGCCTAGTACAACAACTGTGATACTTTAAAAGCACCTGCAAATGAAAGCACCATGCGCTGCAGTAGTAGAAGCCAACCTGATGGAATATACAAAGAGAAGGAGAGTGACACAAACGGTATCGATACAAAGGGACAAGAGTTTTCACTTGCAGGTACAAGAGAGTCGTCAGTGAAAAGTAAAGTGAATATCAGCATTAAAGGATGAGATAGGACTGAAGAACGTGTGAGAACAAACAGCTGCTGTCTTGCAGTTTTATGCACTCCCTGCAATAACAATAATAAGGGATATGAAGACTTTGCCCGTGCAATCATCAACCCCAACAATGCTATTCAGGCTGGAGAATAACCTTTAAGTAAATGTGGTGTTAACTTGGGAAACCGATGAGAATGGTTTCTAACTGCATGTTCTCATCCTGATGAGGTGTGAAGAACAATAGAGATAGTGTTGTTATTCAGGAGAAAAAAAATGATTGAAACTAAATAAATATATATGTTTATTATAATGATACATTTAATATTTAATTTACCCTGAGCTCTTCCCACTGGTTTTAAGGGGGCGGGGCTACATGCTAGAATTGTATGCCAATAGGTGGGTTGTTAGCTCACTGTCAATCAAATCTGATCAAACCACATCTACATAGTCCTATTGAAGATTGGATACGTTTGAGTATGAAATCAAACTTTTTTAATTTGCTTTTTTAAGGACAAACACAACAAATAACTCTATATTTGTCAAACAATATTTCTGAAAAAGACAAAGACCCCATACTCATTCTAGGTGAATGCTGCCTAGCCATACATCTTAAGTTACACTGATAGGTCTTGTAGAAGTCTATTTCTACATTAAAGGGCTTTAGGGGAGCGAGATCCCTCTTGTATGAACAGTTCATGAAGTTTGTAAATAATAAATCATAATTTTATAATACTTTTGATTGATTGTATTTAGTCAGATTGTTTACAGTCCCAGTGAGATGAAGTCAGATCGTCTTTGTCATGAACATAAGTAAATGTAGAAATATAATTTTTCTTTATTACTCCATTAAAAAAACATTTGATTCCTTTAGATTTATCTTGGGGACCCCCCATGGTGCACGATATTCGAGCTGGAGTGTATCCCCATTCAGTATTTCCAATGACTGAACGAGACAGGCTTTGTTAAATTATGCAATAACTCTTTCCTCAAAGATACTTTATTGTCAACCGGCCAGTGGCGGCTGGCTACGGGGCCTGGCCCAACAAAAGAGTAAACAACAATTATAATAATCATATTAATAATATTTATGAATTATACAAATTGTCAATATTTCTGTTTTGGAAATATGGAATATATCCAATAATATTTATAAATTGGATGTCTCCGCAAAATATATGCTTTTCCTGCACATCCTCTCCGCCTGTCTCAGCTGAGCTGGGGCTGAATCATTTTGGCCTAGAAGAGACGGGTCTAATAAGCAGTTTAGCCTATTATTAGCCCAAGATATAAATGAGTGAATTTAGCCAATCCTAAAATAGATTCAGCTATTCGGCGAGCGCGAGCACTTCTCTTCCAAGAAGACCCGACACAAAATCTCTTCTCCAAGACCCGTTTGAAGAACTTTGGCAGAGAAACTAAACAGCTTCTGTAGAGACTGGGACACCATGAAGGTTTGGAAGCTTTTGTAGAGACTGGGACACCATGAAGGTTTGGAAGCTTCTGTAGAGACTCTGACACCATGAAGGTTTGGAAGCTTCTGTAGAGATTCTGACACCATGAAGGTTTGGAAGCTTCTGTAGAGACTCTGACACCATGAAGGTTTGGAAGCTTCTGTAGAGACTCTGACACCATGAAGGTTTGGAAGCTTCTGTAAAGACTCAGACACCATGAAGGTTTAGAAACTTCTGTAAAGACTCAGACACCATGAAGGTTTGGAAGCTTCTGTAGAGACTCTGACACCATGAAGGTTTGGAAGCTTCTGTAGAGATTCTGACACCATGAAGGTTTGGAAGCTTCTGTAGAGACTCTGACACCATGAAGGTTTGGAAGCTTCTGTAGAGACTCTGACACCATGAAGGTTTGGAAGCTTCTGTAAAGACTCAGACACCATGAAGGTTTAGAAACTTCTGTAAAGACTCAGACACCATGAAGGTTTGGACGCTTCTGCAAAGACCGGTACACCAGGAAGGTTTGGAAGCTTTTTGTAGAGACTGGGACACCATGAAGGTTTGGAAGCTTCTGTAGGGACTGGGATCTGGTGGCAGGGACCAAAGGACTCTCCTTGGCTGGTTTTAGCCGGGCTACATGGAACGTGCTAGAATTTCAGTGCTAGTTGGCTAACGCTAGCTATCGTTAAGTTAGCCAACTAGTACTGCAATGATTATAGCTAAGATAACTCCAATCAACAACATTTGACAACAGTCAACACTTCCTCAGCTCATTAACTCGCTAGAGATCTGTCTACTACACTAATGTCTCATTTGATTTACAATAGCTAGCGAATGTTAGCCTAACATACACCATGTATAGCTCAAATAGAAGATCAGACACCTGACTCCCCCCTACCCCGCCAGAGATATACTCCGATCTGGTGGGAAACACTTGTTTGCAATTGCACAATAGCGTGATTAACCAATGATTTAACTTGAAAACTCGAAGCACTGATTTTCCAAACCTACTTGCTTGGAGTTTGAGTTCCACCAGAGTCTCCGACGTTAGTCACATGATTAATTTCTTTCTAAAGATAGATTTTATTTTGTAGAGAGTCAAAGTATCAGTTTTCTTTGCAAAATGTAGTGAAGTAAAAGTGAAACTAGTATAACTAGTAAAGTAAAATAAAGATATCTAAAAAAAAAACTACTTAAGTACAGTACACCACTGCACGGCCTGAGTAGGACCAGCAGCATGATACCAGAGTCCAAACAGCCTGAGTAGGACCAGCAGCACGTTACCAGAGTCCAAACAGCCTGAGTAGGATCAGCCGCACGTTACCAGAGTCCACACGGCCTGAGTAGGACCAGCAGCACGTTACCAGAATCCACACGGCCTAAGTAGCACCAGCAATACGTTACTAGAATCCACACGGCTTGAGTAGGACCAGCAGCACGTTACCAGAGTCCACAGGGCTTGAGTATGACCAGCAACACGTTACCAGAGTCCACACGGCCTGAGTAGGACCAACAGCACGCTACCAGAGTCCACACAGCTTGAGTAGGACCAGCAGCACGTTACCAGAGTCCACAAGGCCTGAGTAGGACCAGCAGCACGTTACCAGAGTCCACATTGCTTGAGTAGGACCAGCAGCACGTTACCAGAGTCCACAAGGCCTGAGTAGGACCAGCAGCACGTTACCAGAGTCCACACAGCTTGAGTAGGACCAGCAGCACGTTACCAGAGTCCACAAGGCCTGAGTAGGACCAGCAGCACGTTACCAGAGTCCACATTGCTTGAGTAGGACCAGCAGCACGTTACCAGAGTCCACACAGCTTGAGTAGGACCAGCAGCACGTTACCAGAGTCCACAAGGCCTGAGTAGGACCAGCAGCACGTTACCAGAGTCCACATGGCTTAAGTAGGACCAGCAGCACGTTACCAGAGTCCACACAGCTTGAGTAGGACCAGCAGCACGTTACCAGAGTCCACAAGGCCTGAGTAGGACCAGCAGCACGTTACCAGAGTCCACATGGCTTGAGTAGGACCAGCAGCACGTTACCAGAGTCCACAAGGCCTGAGTAGGACCAGCAGCACGTTACCACAGTCCACATGGCTTGAGTAGGACCAACAGCACGTTACCAGAGTCCACACAGCTTGAGTAGCACCAGCAGCACGTTACCAGAGTCCACACGGCCTGATTAGAACCAGCAGCACGTTACCAGAGTCCACATGGCCTGAGTAGGACCAGCAGCACGTTACCAGAGTCCAAACAGCCTGAGTAGCACCAGCAGCACGTTACCAGAGTCCACACGGCCTGAGTAGGACCAGCAGCACGTTACCAGAGTCCACACGGCCTGAGTAGGACCAACAGCACGTTACCAGAGTCCACAAAGCTTGAGTAGGACCAGCAGCACGTTACCAGAGTCCACAAGGCCTGAGTAGCACCAGCAGCACGTTACCAGAGTCCACACGGCCTGAGTAGGACCAGCAGCACGTTACCAGAGTCCACACGGCCTGAGTAGGACCAGCAACACGTTACCAGAGTCCACACGGCCTGATAAGGACCAACAGCACGTTACCAGAGTCCACAAAGCTTGAGTAGGACCAGCAGCACGTTACCAGAGTCCACAAGGCCTGAGTAGGACCAGCAGCACGTTACCAGAGTCCACACAGCTTGAGTAGGACCAGCAACACGTTACCAGAGTCCACACAGCCTGAGTAGCACCAGCAACACGTTACCAGAGTTCACACGGCCTGAGTAGGACCAGCAGCACATTTCCAGAATCCACACAGCCTGAGTAGGACCAGCAGCACGTTACCAGAGTCCAAACAGCCTGAGTAGCACCAGCAACACGTTACCAGAGTCCACACAGCCTGAGTAGGACCAGCAGCATGTTACCAGAATCCACATGGCTTGAGTAGGACCAGCAGCACATTACCAGAGTCCAAACAGCCTGAGTAGGACCAGCAGCACATTACCAGAGTCCACACAGCCTGAGTAGGACCAGCAACATGTTACCAGAGTCCAAACAGCCTGAGTAGGACCAGCAGCACGTTACCATAATCCACATGGCTTAAGTAGGACCAGCAGCACATTACCAGAGTCCACACGGCCTGAGTAGCACCAGCAACACGTTACCAGAGTCCACATGGCTTAAGTAGGACCAGCAGCACGTTACCAGAGTCCACATGGCTTGAGTAGGACCAGCAGCACGTTACCAGAGTCCAAACAGCCTGAGTAGCACCAGCAGCACGTTACCAGAGTCCACACGGCTTGAGTAGGACCAGCAGCACGTTACCAGAGTCGACACGGCCTGAGTAGGACCAGCAGCACGTTACCAGAGTCCACACGGCTTGAGTAGGACCAGCAGCACGTTACCAGAGTCCACACGGCTTGAGTAGGACCAGCAGCACGTTACCAGAGTCCACACGGCCTGAGTAGGACCAGCAGCACGTTACCAGAGTCCACATGGCTTGAGTAGGACCAGCAGCACGTTACCAGAGTCCACAAGGCTTGAGTAGGACCAGCAGCACGTTACCAGAGTCCACATGGCTTGAGTAGGACCAGCAGCACGTTACCAGAGTCCACACGGCCTGAGTAGGACCAGCAGCACGTTACCAGAGTCCACATGGCTTGAGTAGGACCAGCAGCACGTTACCAGAATCCACATGGCTTGAGTAGCACCAGCAGCACGTCACGTTGCTAGTGGTCAGAGCCAAAAACATAATCACTGCAGTTACACACAGAAAATTGTAGAAACTTGCCACGCGTTCAGTATGAGTGGAACGCGAGACATCAATCGGCCCGTGAAGACAGCTGTGTTGGAAATAAAACAGAAGCGCATCTGTTCCGACAGACATGTGTGAGACAGACAGCCTCAAATCATGGCTGTTAGGCCTCTTGTAGACAAGCCATTGGACCTCAAGGATACACACAAGGTGTCTTGGTGTATGACTTTTGTCTGTTTACAAGAAAAACCCAGAGCACCATGTTTAAAGCCACATTTAGTCTGCTTAGTTACAGCAAATTAGAAATATCCAGATTTCTTTAAGCTTTTGTAACTGTATATGCATCAAAGATGGCACACATGCACACACACACACACACACACACACACACACACACACACAA
Source organism: Cyclopterus lumpus (assembly GCF_009769545.1). NCBI lineage: Eukaryota > Metazoa > Chordata > Actinopteri > Perciformes > Cyclopteridae > Cyclopterus > Cyclopterus lumpus. Next base: position 19,351,436 of record NC_046989.1, read on the forward strand.
AGGCCTTTCTGTTCCCAAAATGTATCACAGTTTCCCTCCCGAGGACGTGATGGGACAGGTGTGAACGGCTGGTGGCAGCGTCTGGCATACGGGGATAGTGTAAACAGCCAGGAATGTGATCCACATCACAGCAACTGATTTAGGAGAGGGGTTCGGGGGGGATGAGAGGTCACTCACCACACTGCGACAACAGAAGTGAAACATTATCCCTGTGACAATCAAACCATACTTAAGTTGCCTTTTCAACCAAATGCCATTGTCTGTCAGCTTCCTGGGCGAGTAACTGGTGCTTTTAGCGTCACTGGTGATTTATGTGGCCTATATTACTTTAAGCCCAGAGCATAGAGTAATCTCAAACACAGCCAAAAGAAAAGTAAATTACACGAATACATCAGACCAACAAAAGATTGACACATATTATGACTTATCTCGGGGGCTGTTTACTTGTGCAGTTGATTGTAGTTCCATTCGTCTCCATGTCTGACATTTCAGACTTTTTGTTCACAACATTGAAACATTGCATTCAAAATGAGACTGACTCAGCTAGACTTTTCTCCATTATATCTTCACATGGAAGATATAATGGGAGCTGCCAGTCCTTTCTATGGAGAGTTTGCCCTTTCAGAATGTTTCATTTCATGTTATCACAAATGTCCTTTATATTTATTTTAGAGGGACACATGTTAAGAAGCGTACAGTGGGTTTATCAAGGTAAATTTTTTCTTTCCTTAAATCAGCTGAATGCTGTGTCTCATAAGCAAGGTTGTAAAGTTGTAGGCTGTATTTGGGAGTTTTTCCTGATCTGATGTGAGGTCCTGGGTCAGGGATGTCGTATGTGTACAGATTGTAAAGCCCTCTGAGGCAAATTCATAATTTGTGATATTGGGATATACAAAATAAACTGAATTGAATTGAATTAAAAGCAGAACAATGAGCTGACAGATGGTCAGTGAGTCTGGTGAACTCAGGATGAAGGCTAATACCTTTCACTTTGCACATAGTCATTTTGATCTATTGTCAATATGAAATTATTGTTGAGGAAAGCTTGAATGTTGGGATAATTCCTCCCACACATACATGATTGGTGAAGGAGGAGTTTGGAGGAACCAGTCCGATAGCAGGGACCACAGGTCCTGCTTTGATGAATCTCCCTGACCTGCTAGCTCATCTGTTTAGACTGACAGCCCAAAAGGGCAGCAGGATTAGTGTCCTATTAAGCAGGGGAGCTTGCTCCTTAATCACTGCTGTTGTTTCGGAGACAGGAAAGTGCTGCCATGCGCTACTGCCTCCACCTCTTGGTGCCTCCTGACTGCGGTAAAACAGAACTTGGAAAAAGTAGAAACACACAAAAAGAGTGACAGAAATAGTTAGCACATTTTAGACGCTTTAAGTGTTGCTCACAGTTCTCTACCTATAAATGGGTGCTTCTTATTATCTGCAGCTCATTATTATGGTTTTATATATTGGTTATGTCTCAGAAAGGTCACCATTAAGAGAACATAAAACCATATGAAAATCCGATAGCTTGTTGCTTTAAACACCTTCTACGTTTCTTCTCAGCATCAGAGATGAAACAGAAAGATAGTGTGTTGTTGGGGTCGGATCTCCTGTTGCGACAAAGTGATTAATTTCCTTTCACATATACTCTGTCTGCATCTGGAGAATGATTCAAGTACACTGAACTGCTAATTACCACTCAGAAGATAATAAACTCTGTGGCAGTGGGGGCCATTAGAAAAGCACAGCGTCGGACTATATGTGGTGGAGGACATGAAATAGTGTCCTAATTAGGTGTCAAGAGGATTGCTTGGCTGGCACAGTGACTGGAACTGCTGCACCCTGAAGCATACATTCGTATGTTGGAGTTACTCTAGAAGGCACCTATGTGGTCCATCATCTTGAGAGGGTTTCGTCTGCTGAAATAAATGTGAAGGACAATTGTGTGACGCACAGTACACTGCACCAGTCCAAAGAGAATATATCACACTTGACGCTTTGCTATTCTCTACTGCCACTAGGACAACCAAAAGTCACCAAATGCAGAACAAACTATGGTTGTAGGCCAAACCGGAAGTTAGCATTGCTCTGGTCACATCGACAAAAACACAATGGCATTTTTCCATTAGATTTTGGATTGTTATTTGGATAATAAAGTAAGCACTGTGGAGATCATTTTCACAGAGGAAAACCACCTTTATGTTTTTTAAAGTGTGAATGCCATCACCAACGTTTAACTATAAACAAACTACACCATGGTTGCATGACCTCACGTTACGACCACTAAGCTAAAGGTGGACTCGTTTTTGATGTGAGGTAGTCTCATTTAGCCCCTTGTTAGCAACTGCCTTTTTCAGACTTCAGTGTTATATTTACCATCATGGTAAATATGATTTAAGAAATGGACTAGTCACTGTGACATCCAGCATTGGTTTGTGGACTACGGTTTTGAAGGCTCCACTCGGCATCTTGCTTTTTGGTCATCGTTATCTTGTTTTTTAGGAACCAGATTTGACAGGAGAGAGCTCAGTACCACCGAACGCTGAATAACATATTTGAAGGAGACCATTTTTTTATAATTAACAATGAACTTTCATAAAGTGAAAAAACACTGTGAAGGGGTTAAAGTTGTAAGCACAGACAACTCCTGTTCAACCCCTTGGGAGTGACCTGTCAATCACAGTGTAGCCCCGCCCTAAAGTATACCCTGCTTTATGGTCTATTTGACTCTATATGGACCATCATTTACTACATGAGCATCATGCTGTACTGAAGAAGACTTAAAACTAGATATTGAGACCATAAACCCATGTTTACAATGTTTACTGTGGGGATAAATCAAGACTTCTATACAACCAAAGGAGTCGCCCCCTGATGGCCTTTAGACAGAATGCAGGTTTAAGGCACTTCTTCATTGGCTTCACTTTTCAGACCTGGCGGTACACAGTTGTTTGTAGAAGAAAAAAGTAAAAACTCTTTAGCTTACCAGAGAGACCAGCCACAGACCTTGTTTCAGGCATCTAACCAAAATCCCATAAGAAAACTAAAAAGCATGGACATCCACCTCTCTATAACTCATGTGACTGCCCTACAGGTTACAAGTTTTTCATCATTCTGAAATGTTGAGATATTTTTCTCCTCTATTCAAGTAATTAGTGACAGCCATCTGGTCTGATCGTTTAGACTCAGCACAGGGGAGTCTATGGCAGGATGTTTGGTAAAGCAACGTCAAGTTCCAACAGATCTCAGGTGAAACTGTATCCCCTCTGTTTGGACCTGTACATTACTGTAACTCTATCCGCCACTTTAAAGATTCCAAATGTGGAGTTTCTTACAAAAATTAAAACCAGTGCGAGTCTCTGCTTGTTGCTCGATGACTAAGCCCGGTCTGCCGTTGGCTTTGACATTTTCCACCGACGCACTCTTCCTCAGGTGTGCTGGTGAAAATCAAATACAAAAATAAAAATACACACTTTACAGAAAGCGTGGACGTCTTAGAATTTTTAAAAGGTAACTCACAAACCTGTGAACACGACTGCCTGAGATCCTTGTTGACAGCTGCTGAGACAGACGAGGACATCAAAGCACAGGTGGAGAGTTAGCAACATAGGGGCCGAGCAGGATGAAGGGATCACATCACCTGAGATAAAAGGCCGGGATCCGCTCCCACACACACCAAGAGAAGACCACCGTTATCCCCCAGGCCCCAAAACCACTCACCTGTTACACGCCGACCTTCAAAAGGTCGGCGTGTACCTTTTGTCTACAAAGTTCGGGGTGAGAAGCGACGTGTGCTTTCTGCCAGTGTGTGTGTGTGTGTGTGTGTGTGTGTGTGTGTGTGTGTGTGTGTGTGTGTGGGCCTGTGCTCTGAATAAACTCTGAAAGGCCCTCGCTCGCTGCCTGTGTGCGTGTTGATGCCTTTCGTTCTCTCTCGCCTCGTCTCCGAGATCCTGCGGCATTGTTGGAGATGCTCTTCTGTGCACAGCTGTTCTCACCTCAACTTTGTCTCGTGACTCTATCGGAGCACTTTTGACAAACACAGTCCCAAAATGTTCTGACCATTTAGAATTCAGAACCAGGCTCCCCCCTCTCCCCGACACACACACTCCCACCCACCCCCGACTAGACAGTGTAGTCGACCAAGATGATTCTCTCACCTCTCCTCAATCATTAATCACTCAGAATCTTGTCGGAGACGATAGCTCAATCTTCGAAATGTATTAAAGTTCAAACTCAGCCTGGCAGGTTGATGAATTAATAATATTGTTCACGTGAAGGTCTATTGAAAGTGTGCGTGTGGATGTGTGTTGAGGATCAAGGTCTCCCCGCTGCTATCACTTTGGACTTTTGTAAAGTGTCCTCTCAAGATATTACCTTGGGAATATTTAGCGTGGATCATTTTGCGAATGTATAATTTGCTGGATCACATCAAACACACATTACTTGAGTGTTTCAAGTGGAATGTTCACGTGTTTGGAAGAATTCTTCTTGAATGCAGCTGCTGTGTTTCAGTGGATCTTGTCCTTCTGTCCTCCAAAAGTTCAACTAGGGTCACTGCAAAAAGGAGTTTTTCTGTTGTAGTGTTTGAGTCGTCTGGCGCTGTTTTTCATCGGCTCCTTATTACTTCTGCCAAAGAGGTTACAGTATGTCAGAGGCTGGGTTTGTTTGTCTGTTTGTCAGCAGGATAACCGAATCAAATACTGCTCCAATTGACATGAAGCGTGTTAAAGGGTGTCACTTGGGCCAAAGGAGAACCCATTCAATTGGTGGCCTTCACACAGCTCTCACGTGGAGGTGGCTCAGCTAGCCATGCTAACAGCGCTAACAACGGTGTTAACAGTGTTAGGCTGGCTGCTTGGCTTCTGACCCTGTAAAAGGGAGGGACTCACATGCACACGCAGCCGGCCAGCTTGGATAACAACACACACAAAGTCAATTCTCTGTCATGACTTCTTTATATCCTTCTGTAGCAGATAGTTGTTTGCTCCTAAATAAAGGTTCTGATTGTGGAATGCAGAACCTTTGCAAGATTGCGATTTGCCTTCCGAATGCACTTCTAGTTACAATATGTTCCACATTCTTGAGAGTTTGTAGTATGTTAACAGTTCATTGTTGATCAGTTAACCACCAAAACATGTTTGACTGGTTATGGCGGTCTACAGGTTAATTTACGGTTCAGATGTGAATTCATGTGCCCCGAAGCCTTTCCTTTCAGTTGTTTACCGATTGAGCGCTGCAGACAGGACGCCGTGTTGCTCTCAGAGCAAATGACAGAGCAGCCTTGAGAGAAGACAGATGAGTATTGAAAACGTTTCAATTTAGAATGCTTGCATCACCTAATTGCTCCCCTGATCTGCCTTTGGAGAGAGCACCGATCAAACTATTCAGAACCAATATGAGCAGATTGATGGCCAATCGATCGGAGCACCTTTGACCTTATGCAGCAATAAACGTCAGCAAAGCCGACATAAAATAAAATAAAAGACATTTAGAACACAAAACATAGAATTGGATAGATATAATGTGGCAGCAAAGCTCAGTAAGTCAATGGGTAAAAGTGCCTTTTATTATTTTACATCAGTCGGGCAATCAAAAGAAAAGTCATTATTAAATAGAAATAGACATTATTTAACATTGACTGAACAATGACTTCAAGGGCTGCACGGTGGTGTAGTGGCTAGCACTGTCGCCTCACAGCAAGAGGGCTGCGGGTTCAATTCCCGGTCGGAGCGGTCCTTCTGTGTGGAGTTTGCATGTTCTCCCCGTGGCAGCGTGGGTTCTCTCCGGGCTCTCCGGCTTCCTCCCACAGTCCAAAGACATGCTGCAGGTTAATTGATCTCTAAATGTCCCATAGGTGTGAATGTGAGAGTGAATGGTTGTATGTCCCTACATGTGCCCTCGATGGACTGGCGGCCTGTCCAGGGTGTCCCCTGCCTTCGCCCTATGTCAGCTGGGATAGGCTCCAGCGACCCTAATGAGGATAAGCGGTATTGAAAATGGATGGATGGATGGATGGATGACTTCAAGTGTGCGTCAACAAATTATTTTGATTATCTTTATATATGTAAAGAAAGCCGATCAACACAACAATGACGGCTCTGCAAGGCAATAAATATGCACAGTGATGTTATGAGCTAAATGCTAACATCAGCATGCTAACATTCATAAAGACAGCTCATGCAGGCTATAGTGATAACCATGTTCACCATCTAATTGTGGTGTGTTAGCATGCCTTGTTAGCACTCAACACAAAGGAGGGTTATCTGTGAGTAAAACTTGATGAGCGGCCATAACAGCTGTTATCTATTGTCTGGCTTTATCTAGCGCACCACAACTCTTTTCTTCCTCACTGCTCTCTGGCTGGGAAAAAGACTGAATACTAAAGTAACGTGAATTGCCCGAGGGCTTCTACAGGATATGACTTTGCCCAGCTGAAGTGCATCAACGGGGACGCCCTGCACAGTAAAGCGGTTGCCCTTCAACTTCGTTCCTCTCACATTTTCCACAAACTGGCGGTGCAGCGATGGCGGGCCTGCTCCCCGCCCGTCTCCGGGATGAGCGGACGGAGGGACCCCGCCTCACAACCCTGCTCGTCAGCAGGAACAGGAGAGGCCCGTAATGATGGTGCTTTCGGAAGCTCTGCGTGTGGCTCGGGCCTCCAGCTGCTACTTCCTGTCTCAGCATTTCTTCTCCATCTGTGGGAGGCGGCACGGCCTGCAGGGTTTGAACAGTGAGTTGGCTGGGATGAGGAAAGGAATGAAGGAGAGAAGCAGAGACGGAGAGCTGTTTCTGTCCAAAGTTGCAGGATGGTTGGAGAAGAGATCTGTTAAGACTTTTTTAGCTACAGCAGTGTTTGTTTGCTTCTTCTTTCTCTCAGTTAGCATCCTAAAAAGCTGGCCAAAAGCTACTTGTCATACCACTAAGGCTGTTTCAGCAAAACCACGGAGTGCGTTGAATTGTGTTTTAATCATAGACATAAAAAAGGAGTAGAACGGACATTTCAATTCAAATCATTGGAGCAGGATGCTCAGAATGGCAGCTTGTTTTATGTGTACTGTTGCCATTGACCGACGTAGCGGACTAACTTCAATAGAAATTAAACCGACTCACCAAGTCACTGAGTGTTTTGCAGTACCGACTAAAACGTGCAGTGGAGTAGTAACGTTATGAGCCGTTGAGTCAAGGAGTAAAATAAAGAGATTGGTGTTTTTAAGTGAGGTTGGATGAGGCACTCCTCCATAGTCGGTGTATTACGACAGTACATGGGGCTCCAGCATGGGAGCAAAGCGATGTGGACGTATTTTAGACACCTTAAAACATTAATATCAGTTCAACTGAACTGACAGCGAACCTGATCTGTTTTTGACGTGCGGCGTTGAAGAGAGCAACGATAAGCTTCAGTTCCAGAAAGGAGGAACATGTTAAACCTTACTTTTAGGTGACTAACACACAACAATCACCGTTTTCTTTTGTAGCAGTCAAATGACCACTGAAAACAGTTGTCCACCTATCCTATTAAAGTTACAGACTCACTGAACAAGAAGAGAAACAAAGCTTTACCTTATTTGGTATATAAAGGATTGTTCTAGACATTGAACATGTCATGTATTCCAATCCAAAAAAACAATAGAATAATCGGGCAAAAACCTGTTTAAAATGCAAAAGGACAATAGAATAATAAAAGCAACAAGGCAATGCTGCATTAAATGCTGCAGAATAAAGATGCATTCTCCAAATGGAACAGCCGGCCCCTTTCATTTCTTTACAAAAGTATGAGCCATAATGCAAATGTCAATAATACTACAGGTGTTGTCTGAGCCCGAATGTATGTACTGCAGAGAGAAGAAACAATGGCAGACTCACAGTTGTTCTACGAAAAGGCTGACAGCTTTCAGAAACCTGTGGATATTTCCTCCCTTCAGCAAGAGAGCTCATGAAGCTGCTCAGCCTGCTCACAGCCTGCAAGGTTTAGGCTTCAGAACTCTCTCCTCCGGTAGTAATAAGATCCCTCGGTGTACTAATCCCTCAAAATGAAAAAAAGGGAATGATGTGCATTTTAATCATTCATCTAATAAACACATTGAAAAGGTTTAGTAGAAGGTGACACCTTACATAAATAACTATCTTTATCCATGCAATTAATTTTTAGCATTTGCCTTTTCAGTAAAACAGCTTGTATAACTTTTTTTCTTAGCATTTTTATTGCAAAGTTAGTTTTATAAAAGTCACAAAAATATTTCCAGCAGTTTTTTTTCACAGTAACGGTAAAAATACGTCAAAATCAACACGTGCATACTTTACACAATTGCTGCTTTCACAGGAGCACGCACACTCGGACCATGTCATTTTCTCCTGTGTGTGTGCGTGTGTGTGCGTGTGTGTGCGTGTGCGCGTGTGTGTGCGTGTGTGTAATATGCTCGACAGAATTTTGAACGACGCGATAAGTCAGTGAAGCGTAACAATAATGCAAGAAAATCTGCAAGAAGACATGAGAGCGGAGGATAAAACGGGGAGCTTGTAAAGCAAAGCCGAAGGCCTGAAGAGACCAAAATAGGCGGCTTGTGGAGAGCCTCGTGCAGCCTGCAATAAACAAAATTACAGATCAGCTTGGCTTCGTTCCACATTTACTGGAACCGCAGAAGCTGATTTCCTGTTTTTCTAGAGGAGAAGATGTGGGAGGGTGGCAGCGTAATTTGAATCCATATTCCGTCCGACTTTAACAAGAGCGTTTTCCCTGACTTGACGTCCGCGTGGTGACACACACACACGCGGCCGGTCACATGCCTCATTAGTGTGTCACGCGGGGTCAGGGGTCACGCCGTGTGCGTGCTGAGCGTGCGTGTGATGTATGGGTGGATGTTTGCGGACATTTTTTCACGCTGACTTTCAGGGTTTATTGCGAGAATGTGCAGACAGGAAGAGCTGCGGGGCACTTTCTCAAGGTTCCCCTGATGGGCTTTGCTGTGAGTGAGATGGAGGAGAGTGATGAGAAGAAAGGAGTCAGAGTGAAAGGAAATACACTGTGGAGAAGATAGGAGCCCAGATAGAAACAAGCACTGTGCTTAAGCACAACCAGATGAAGGACTAATCAGAGCAGACCTCAACCTGTCCAACAGGGTCAAGGCAGCGATAACAACACAGCCCCTTTCAGCACAGATCCACGACAATGGGGGGGGGGGGGGGGCTATCCATACAGTAACAGTACAGCCATTCACAGCACAGCTCATACTTGTCTTTGCTGCCGAATCAAATGATTATGTCAAACATCTATTCAGATTCTGAAGTAGAAGTCTTGCAAACTGCCGCCTCAAGCTCGTCTTGCTCTGAAAAGAAAGTGACTTAAATCATCTCGATAACTTTAAACCCGTTTCCCCCATTGGACTTTTTCGGGGGTGTCGTGCCAGTACATGTTCCAAAGACATAAATCGTATGCGTGAAGCTCATTCATTTGCACCGTGCGCTACAATATTCCGTAAATCGCAACCTTGGAGCTCGCGTCAAAAATAATCTGCCCGGGCAAAGTCAGAGTTAATTACAGTGCGCACATGGCAGGACCTCACAGAGCTGCTTTTGTTGTGTGACGGAGGTTCACGTCATCCGTCGGAAAGCAAAAGGTGAGCTTCCCTCAGGCTGAGTCTTCGACAGCTTCAACTCTCACTGCTATCAAAATACATCGGCCTTTTCCTGAGTGTGGGCTGACGGCTAAACACAAGGCAAAGTCGCCCAGACCCCCGCGTGAAACATTATACAATAGCCAATACATTTTGAAGCTAAGCCTTGGCCTTAAAACCGTAACGCATAAATGTAAAACGACCTCACTTGTCAGGAAACACCCTTTTAGCTCTGGCGGGATGGAGTGGGTGGGTGGGAAGGGTTGTTGATGTCAATCAAATGGACTTGCCAAGGATTAGGCCTTTCCATGGAGGACTACTTAGTCTTCATTAATAATGGGCTCAGTCGATCTCAAGCTATATGTGCTATATGAATGCCCAGTTCAGTTAACTGTGGATCCCAACTTTATTTGTCCCAACCTATTTATTCTTTTAGCTATTTATTTCAACCAAGGACCCATTAGTTTAGCAAAATATTTTAACCATTTACCCATTCTTTCAGCTATTTAATTCAATCAATTACTCAACATTTTAGCAATTTATTTCAACTATTTACTTATTATTTTAGCAATTTATTTTAACCAATTACCCATTCTTTTAGCTATTTATTTCAACCATTTAGCCATTAGTTTATCTATATATTTAAACCATTTATCCTTTATTTGTGCTATTTATTTCCACCATTTACTAATTCTTTTCACTTAATATTACAACAATTTACCCAATTACTTAGCCATTTAATTTAACCATTTACCCTTTATTTTTTAGCTCATTCTTTCAAACAGTTGCCCATTACTTTTACCTGATTATTACCTACGTATTTACCTATTACCTACCTGATTACTTAAACCACCCATTTAACCATTGTTTTCATTACTTAATAATATAAAGCTCTTTATTTATCACGTTTAGTCCTAAATCCAGTTTACTGACACATTTTCATATATTCTGTGTGACACCATATGACTTTAAGGTGTGTCCTCTGCAGTCAGCCTTTTGTAGCTGGTAGATTGCCATGTGTATCATGACAGAATGCTTAATTGGCAGGATGTCATCTTTTTTGGATGTTTATTTTTCTTCTAAATCCAAATTTAATAAAATCATGAATTCTGTTTTTTCAAATTCGTTGAGCTAGTCCACACCTCCCTCATGGTTTAGCACTTCCCTCACTAATCCATCCACCAACTGAGTAAACTGAATCTGACTCTCAGCCTCGCCCTCTGGGAAGATCAGTGAGCATCAAATGGCTCCACGCCACATGTCCCATGAACTTGACACCATTGATTGGTTTATTAGACACAGCCGTCACTTAAGACTTTATGGGAGTGGTGCAGTTGTACCCGGCCACAGGGCAACGTTCACTGTGTGAACAGCAACAATAAATCAGCTGCCCGTTCTCCATCAGTTAACAGGGTTGAAGGGTGACAAAGTCCCAGTTGCATAATAATACATTAATCTGACAAATGATGCTAATCCGACAACAAAAGAGGGCTACTTGAAGAAAGTGGAGATACTTTAGACGTATAGATTGTGGCGTTTAAAACTTGCAAAAAAAAGACTTTGCAGATCATAATCTGACAATGTGAAACTTGTGATGGACATTTTTCTATTCAATCTATACCCCCCCCACCCCCACCCCCCACACACACAAAAAAAAAGAAATCCTAACAACGCTCCTGAGCTGCAGCGATCCAATATTTGTGGGAATATTTCCGCAGGTAGGAGCGATGATCCGCGTTCTGAGTGTGACCTTGCCCCGTTTCAGCCCTGCAGCTGCTCAGGCTGTCAGGCTTTTCTCCGTGTGCCACGGCGGCAGCTGAGGAGCCATTTCTGGGGCCTGATGTATTCAACAGCTGGTGGTGCCAAGCCCAGGTTGGGCGTTGGAGGGGGGGGGGGTGCAGCGAGGTCGTCTGTCTGCCGGGCCGTGGGACGCGGAGCATATCGGACGGCGGGCGCGCAGCCAAAAGGCAAAGCGGTGTGTGCGGCGACGCTCTTCACAGGGCCGACCTGAAATCACATTCCTGCTGCAGCTAGAAGCGTCCCATCACACTCAAACGACTGTGTAATGCAGAGCAGGAGAACACCGCGTGGAACTCAACCCCCGCATGCCGCATGCTTTAGGAAGGAGACGACGAGCCGGCTTCGGTTCACAGCACCGCTCCCCCTCCGGGCCAGGTGTCCACGTGCACGGTGAGACAGTGCACCGCTTGTGCATTTCTGAGACATGAGCTTCCCTTTACGACAGTGGGAAAACTGAAACATGAGCATTGTGAGGTGATGGAAGACTCTGCCGGGCCGCATGTTTACAGACTCAAGAGGACATGCGAGGGGGAATCGTTTGGCCGATGACCTTCATCTTGAGATACCTCAAACCGCTCGCTGCTCATCACGGCCAGATGTTCTAAACCCTCTGTTTGGAGTGCTGCGGTGTGCACAGAGCAGAGGTTTGGTTAAACTGAAGTAGAGAGCACGCCGCATGAAGACGGAGTTTCCTGTAAAGTTGTTTTTTCTCACATGTAAATCATCCTGCGTCTCAGGGTGGAATTTCACTGTGCCTTTATGTTTGTCTGCGGTGTGTGTTTGAGATTCCATCTCTCCTCACACATCATGTGCTCTGTGTGCTGTGTGTGTGTGTGTGTGTGTGTGTAAGTGAGGAGAGTCTGCAGAGATGATAAGACAGCTGAACAAATGAAGAAAGAGATAAACATTTGGACAGGACGCACCAGGTGGATGGTGAGTGTTATCCAGACGGCACTGAGACCCTGTGAGACATTAATACATCCATCCATATATATATATTTATATATCAATCAAATGCACATGCTTGCTGTGGTTGTTATCCGGGGCCAAGCCCAATCAATAATCAAGCCGATAATGGCGGTGCACAAAGCAACCCCAAATGAGAATGTGGCACGAATAAATTCATTCAAAATCCTGATCACGGACAGATGCAGTGGATTAGCTTCTGCTTAGCAGCTACACATATTACATCTGCTGCCTTACTTGCATGTGTTTCATGCTCCCTGCTGACATAAAGAAATCCCTCTCTCTTACTTTTCTACTTTTTTGACCATCATTTTTATTGCCGGCGAATGCTTTGAGCTTGGTGATATCGCTACGATGAAGTCTGTCAGGGCAAGACACATGACTTCTGTTATTGTATTCGTTCTGTACGCATGACATCTATCACACGTGTGTCCATCCTGATAGAGGGATCCTCCTCTGTTGCTCTCCCTGAGGTTTCTCCTTTTTTCCCCACCCCTTTAAGGTTTTAAAAGTTGTTCCTGATCATGAGGTCCTGGGACAGAGGTTGTCATATGTTGTTCGGGTTGTAAAGCCCTCTGTGGCTAATTTGTAATTTCGGGCTATACTAAATATATTGAATGGAATTGAATGGGTCAGACGATCAGAAAGTTTGTACAACAGTTTAAATTCATGACAGAAGTAAGATATACTACATTGGAGTGGGGAAGTACCATGCCTGAGGGATTACTATGTGGCAGCACAATTGTGACCACTGATTCATTTGTGCAAGCCTTAATATGATGCCAACTGGAAAAGAAACGTTGAATTATCAATATCAGGTCGACCTGTAATCTTTGGTTGGGCTGCCCATCTACTATCAAAGACTTGTTCGATATCTACAATCAATGGGTTTGTTTTTCATTCGGTATGTGGTCAGACTTTGTGAAGGAGCTTCAGATCCAGAGATGCATCATAAAAGAACGTGGAATCAGTGGAATTCCAGTCTATGGCACTATCATGTAAAAGAGGGGAAGAACCCTCTGAAGTTATGAAAGCGTACAGACAGATCAGAAGGAGAGCTGGTGGTTTCTCTCATCTTCTACAAACTACAAACTCAAAGTTGGACCGACTTTTTCTATACAAACATATAAACGATTTAACATAACATAATCATTTCCTGCACAACAAGTAATATTCATCTTTAAATTATTGTCATTGAACTAGATTTTATTCAACACATTCTTACTCATCAACTACCTCGCCTAGTCAGCGGCCCTTCGCTTCAAACTATGACGCTCTAGGCCCCCCTCTCGTGTCTCTGGTCTTGGACAACTTTATGTTCATTACATACATCTATTTTCAAAACAAACTTTGAATGTATGTTGACTTAGTTGTTTACTTACCCAACAAAACTTGGCCAGGTTTAGGAACATCTTATGGTTTGTGTTATTAAAGTACAGAAGTTACAAGACAAAATAAGTAATGTGTTGGGACACAAACAGTGGACTCCTGGGTGAAAGTCCTGTGTTGGTTTGAACCATGTATCCTCCTACATATACACACTATTAATACTGCTTGAGTTGGGACTGAGAACAGGTTGGTTTTATTATAGTCCCTTTCAAATGTGGTTTGAATTAGAAAGATGAGAAGATCTAAATGATAGAGAATAGATAAGAGGAAAATAATGAGTGCAGGAGAATTCAATTAAATTCAGTTCATTTTGTACAGCCCAGAATCACAAATTACAAATTTGCTTCAGAGGGCTTTACAATCTGTACACATACGACATCCCTGACCTTTGACCTCACATCAGATCAGGAAAAACAGAAAAAAAAAAAGAAAAGGTAAGAAACCTTCAGGAGAGCAACAGAGGAGGATCCCTCTCCCCCGATGGACAGAAGAATAGATGTCATGTGTACAGAATGAACAGAGTTACAGAGTTACAACATATTCAATGAATATGCCAGAAATTATGAATAATGAGTAGTAGGCATGGACCACGATGCAGACCTCCACAATCCATGAAACAGAAGGAGGAGGGGGCATCAGCAGGGCCACGGAGGTAGGAGGCCGGCCCACCAGGCAGGAGGCATCGCCAAAGAGGCCGGACCAATGAGGCCGGACCAATGAGGCCAAGCCCTTGAGGCAGGAGGCACAGAGAAGGAGGCAGGGCCATTGGGAAGGAGGCCAGACCCAGGCCAGGGGCGGGATGCAGGAAGCAGGGGCAAGGAGTCAGGATACAGGAGCCAGGACCCAGACACATCCTGGTCCAATGGAGAAGCCAGTCCCAGAGTTGCTCCCCATCCATTCAGTAACAATGGCCTTATAGATAGCAAATACAGTACCTCTTTGTGTTCATGCTGTGTATTTGCATGGACCCCTCAAAGCAATTGAATCACAAAATGCTATGAAAAGTATCTCTCTAAATATGCTGCTTGATCAAATGCCTCTCTATTTCCTCCATTTGGACTTTTGGCTCACTTCTATGATGGTTCAGTGTGATTAGCCTGCATCTCCACGAACGCTGCTGCCATATCCTTATTTGACACACTATACGCCTCCTCTGGTGCACCCAAGGTGTGCCAATGAATATTTCAGCGAGTCAAAATGGATATTACTCCTCAGTCAGATGCGCTGGCACAGGTGGGGCATTAGTACCAGGCATGCTCCGAGCCCTGGGGTAATGTTTCGAATGATACGGGCCCGGGTCACTTCCGGTCCTGTTTCTGTTCTGACCGGACAAGGTCACACGAGGGAGATTCAGCTGCAGCTGAAGAGGACTTCAGAAGGAGGGTCGCTTCATGCAGCTACCACGCATATCTTTAGGTCCAAAACAGCATCATTTTGTTTCCACCGTCTCCTGTTTGCTACGGATCTAATGGGTTCAGATCTGGGCCCTCTCTTAACTTTAGCATAGTGTTAGCACGGTGTTGTTTAGCATTTACCAGCATGTGTTCCTCCCGTTGGCGCGGACCTCAATTGCTTCATGTTAATATGGTTTGTCCTCGTTTCACTAAGCACTCGCAATCCCTTCCTTCCTCCCACCTGCTTATGTATTATTAAAGTATGGTGTCGCCAGCGCTGATGCCGACTTGAAGCTAGACGGCAGGTTACTCATATCCGAGCTCCAGCTGCTTGTGTGTCACCCAGAGGGTTTTAGGCAATAGAGTCCTCACATGGCTCATCAAAAGATAAGCCCCTCTTTCAATTCCTGTATTCCAGCTGAGACCTCTCTTCCCACAATTAGAAAGCGGAACACAGAAATTGCCTTTAACCAGTCGCTGTACAAATACTTCTGCGTAAACCACACATGAAAGAGCTTACTTCTTACCCCGCCGGTATTTCGTGAAAGAAGGAAACGTGACACTGGGCTTTTGTATAAATCCCTGAAATCAACGTAGGATTAACAAGTGAGAACATTGGACTTGATAAACTGTGTAGCCGGGATCTTATAGGGGTGTGCAAAGCACAGCAGCCATTATTTGGACGTTAGAGGACGATATCCTTGGCTACGAGCCCCGCTCAGGGTTTTACACATCCCTTTGACTGCCATTCATAACAATAGGTCTTATCGTCGGGTATCCATCTCCTTTCATGTCTCTCCTTAGGGACCCGACCAGTAGCCTGAGTAATATCCCAGGCATCAAGTGTGGTTCTACCAATTTATTTTCCATAAGACTATGTCAGTCAGGCTCAGAGGCAATAAGCCAGCGCCGGCGGTAAAGACATCTGCAAAGTAAATAAGGCCTTTCTGACTCCACAAACGTGCGCCTGCTGTCGCCATGGTATCGGCCATCGGCTTTATTGTCGCCGGTGTCGTCATGGCTGTGTGGACCGATGTTAATCTTTTCTGCGGGTGTGACAGTTTGTGGTCGGGCCGAGTGGGACTCCAGCAGAGGGTGTGGTGAACGTGTCAGTCAGCTACTGTTTGGGCACAGGACCAGCACAGAGTCAGGATGGAGATTTGAGAAAACAAAGTTGTTTTTTGGACTAGTAAAGTTCAACTTTGACTCATAAACTTGTAATTCATGTATTTCTTTTTCTAGCTTCGAGTCCAAGTCAGTCCTCTCCGACTTCTGTTAACCCGTTGTTTACCTGCGTCCATCTCCACAAATACCCCCGCTAGCAGCCGGTAAACCCCTTCCCTTTGGTTCCCCTCCTCCAGTCGGGTCGGCTCAGGTTACATTACATTACATTTAGCTGACGCTTTTATCCAAAGCGACTTACAATCATGTTACATTTATACACTGTAGACACAGCTACAGGGAACAATGCAGGGTTAAGTGTCTTGCTCGAGGACACATCGTCTAGGGCGGGGATTGAACCACCAACCCCCTGATTGAAAGACGGACCTGCTAACCACTGACCCACAGTCGCCCTAAAATAGGTTCTCACTGCGATCGGACCGCGCTCGGGTTCACTTGGAAAACCAAAAGCTAAAACAACCGCTGGCGAGAGGACCAGCACCAGTTAGAACCGACTAGATTTCTTTAGTCCTGCAGGAGCCTTGAACTAATGTTATTCCTCCAGAGAGGTAACATGGCATCCTACGACATGAGTCCCTTGTAGAGCATTGATAGTGGTCAGTTGGTGTTGTGTAACAGCAGCATGAGAATATGAAACACGTCTTTCTTTTCTACACCTCTGTTTGTTCAGTTTGGTCTGTTTCTCTCTCCTGGGGGAACCAGGCTTGAGTATGGCACACATCTGGGACTGGACAGCCAGGTCTGGACTGGTCTAAATGTGTGAGTGTGTGTGTGTGTGTGTGTGTGTGTCGGATGAGGGGCACCTACTGTAGTGTGCACTGGGTGCTGGAGAGAATCATGACTGTTTTCTTTTTCAGTAGCGTGCCCCGAGCAGGTTTACGTTGTAGCCGTGCCATATGCTCTGTGGGAAATGGGCTTTATTAATATGTTTAAGAGCACGTCAGGCTCCGGTGACTTATGGGCTAAGTAAGCCAATGTGAAGGTGCATTGTCGGCAACTTTTCACAAATAAAGCCGGGGTAAAAGGGGGGAGAAAAGAAAAAAAAAGAGAAAAAGATGGAAAGAAAAACATTCTCTCGGGGCCCTCTGTGGAGCAGGGGGGCCGACTGGTTCCAGGTCTGCCACGGCGTTGGAGAGGGCCCGTTTCAGCTCAGCCTCTGTGTGCCAGGTGTTGCTTTTTAATTGGCAATTCCACGAGCAATAAAGCATTTTGCATACTTTTGCTTGTAAAGTCCTTTCATTCCGTCTACAAATGATGTAATTACCCCGGCGTCCCGGGCGAGAGGGCAGCCGGAGAGGGAGGAGTCTGCTCAGCCAGAAGGCGGTGAAGGGTTTCCTCAAGTGGGAGTCCAAACACCATAAAGTCACTTAGTTGTTTGCACAATAAAGGTGCACTTTTTCGTTTTGTTTCAAGATCCCCCTTTGCTCTGCGTGAGTCTAATATTTATGAAAACAAAACCAATGTAAAAGATGTCGGCTCTCTTTGATGTATGAAGGGCAGCGGGGAACGCTGCTTCTTTGTTCCTGGACACAGATGGCGATTTACTTTTTTGTCCAACATTAATTAACTTGTCTTGGTTTTAATGAAGCTGCAGGAGGATATTTTTCCTCACAGTTTGAGATTGACTCCTCTTAAATGCTTTTACACATTGTTTTGCTGCACAATAGCCGATCGAGTGCCGATGAAATCCGTTTCTAAACTGCACTCTGAAAGGAGCGGGGTTTTTTTTAAGTCAAGGACGGGAGGTTTACAATTACAAGTATGCTAATGAAGTCAGATAACCCACGGAGTGATGTTATCATTTGAATTTCTCTGGGAAGGAGATATTTAAAAGGAACGTATTTTCCTGTTTAGTCAGCGTGGAATTTCCTCTGAGACGCGAAAAGGGTCAAAAGCAGAGCCAAGTGTCTGCCGGCCGAGCGTGCCGAGACGTGTAACACTAACCTGAAGTCATTTGACTCAAACGGATCTCGTGATCCACCCGAGGATTGTGAACCCTCGAGAACAAGTTCAGCCTGTCGGCTTGTGGCATGGAAACCCAAACTCCACTCGATCAACATCTCCCACCGGTAGGTTGCATTCCACTGGAGCTGTAGGACCAAATAGCTCAGCGTGGATAAAACAACACGGAGGGGAAAGTCAAGGAAACATTCTTCTCACATAAAGTCTACCTGGCACTGTTTGTGCATATCAGACCTCCCCAGTGCCTGTCAGTATTCCAGCCGTGGTAACACTGCCAAAAAACACAAAAACAAGCTGTTCGCTATCACTGCCGTTCCCATGGGAACAGGCCCGCAGAGGGTGTGCCCTGCTCCGACACTCATCTGCACAAACAGCATGCGAGCCGACTCCCCAGCACGTTGCACAAACCAGGAGGTGGGGGAGGAGGGAGGGCTGGGGGCCTCGTGCACAACCCCAAATATCGGTGTAAGCGATTAGCTGGGCCCGCTCATGAAAAATCGCCAGGAGGGGAAAAAGGATCAAGATTCCTGAGATGTTGGGCCTGCAGTGCTCATTCGCACACTTCCTCTCCCTAATAAAGAGCACACATTGCCGGCGGCTGGAGCCGCGGAGGGTCTGCGGCTCAGAGCGGAGAGGGGGAGCAGGAAGCAGCAGGAAGTCGACTGGCTGGACGACAAACAAATAAATGCCTGCCCGCTTTGAACGGCCACGCTTACTTTAGTTGAGAGAAAGTCACTTTGACTTTGGTATCTTCAAAGGCATCACTTTGTTCTCTGCCTTCTTTTGGGGGGAGGGGGAATTGGCTTGATTGTCAAGTTAGCCATCAAAGGGATAAGCACCGCTCCTCACACCTCTGCTGCACCGCCGCAGGAGGCACGGACACCATATAATTAGTCTGGAGCGTACCTGCTCGAGGTTTGACGCGCTTTATCGAAGACAAAAAAAGGGTGAAGCAGTGTGAAGCAGAAATGCAAAACAAGTATATCTTGAAAATGAGTTCACTCACAGAAACTGCCTGCTTAAAGTTGCTGGCATTACTTTAACACGATTGATTAAAGACACACAGATGAATGTGGGCGTCAGCCTGGGAACATGAAACAATGACGATAGAAAACACTCGCTGTGTGGAGCAGGGGTTCCCAAACACACGTTGTAGAAATGACCAATTCACAGAGAATGGCTGCTGTGGAGCGTTAGCATATGCAGCGGGCTAGCTAGCAGGAACACAGAATAAAAGGGTCACTTCCAGAGGACATGTGTCACTGGCTGCCCACCTTGTTTTTACTGCTCTATGGGCAACGTGGAGTCATTTCATACGCAGTAGGCAAACCTTTTTTTTTGCTTCATGCACCACTGAGCAGCTTTCATAGGAAAGAAGGGAAGGGGCCCCCGCCTGCACCGCACTGCTGTATCCAGTTCTCTTTACACATCCATGGTTCAGAACCACCTCCAACATCTGTGTTCCTTCAAGGTTCTTTCACTGTTGTCCTCGACACATTCGTGCTTTTACTAAGAACCCATTTGCCTCTTTTTTTGTAATTGCATTCTATCTAATTAACTATATCAATATTGCAAAGCACCGTGTAACTCTCTAAATGTGCTCCATCCAAATATCAGTATTATTATGCCTGTGATTGTGTTTACCCTCTGTAGTTATGTACCCTCTGACTACTCAAATGTGATACAAAAAGTGCTTTTCTCCCAGAGGAAAACACCCCGCTCTCTAAGTGAGCAATAAATCTGGCACTTAGGAGAGGTTGTGTGTGTGTGTGTGTGTGTGTGTGTGTGTGTGTAAATGTACTCCGTGTTCTCAAGTCCACAGCCTCCAGAGCTGTCAAATGTTGCCTGGCCCTGAAACATCCGTAACCCGTGACCCCTGTGACCCCTGTGACCCCTGTGACTCCTGTTTTGTTCTCGGCCCTCCAGGCCCCTCAGATATCCCTCCACTGGAACTCCCCCAGATGACAGACACTCCTCTCCTCTCTGTTCCTCCACACTATCCCGGTAGCCTTTGACCTCCCCAGCACCTCTGCATCTCCGCGCGGCTGCCCTCGCATTCCAGCGAAGGCGCTGAAACCTGAGCCCCGCGGTGAGCTCATCGCCCGGCCCGCCGAATCAAGAGTTAAATGATACCAAAAAACTGTGAGGGGGGAAGAGAGGACTGAGAGAGAAGGGGGGTGCAGGACAGGTCTGGAACTGGTTCGGTGTGTCTGTGTGTCTGCTTGCCTGCGCTTCTCGGGGGGGGGGGGGGGGTTAAGTTACACCAGAGAGAGCGAGGAGGAAGAGGAAGAAGAAACTGCTGGCGTCTTGGACTCCTCTCTGCCTTTGTCTGTCTCCTCCTCGGCGGCCTGACTGACCGCCGCCTGCCTGTTTCCTCTCGACACACTTTCAAGTTAACGAGCCCCGTCGGTCTGGTCCTCGTGTCCGGGAGCCGGGAGTGTAATGCCGCGAGGTCGCTGTCTCTCTTCCTCTCTGACCCTGCCATGACCACCAAGCGTCCAAAGACGGTGAGTGTCCCTCTTTTTTAAATTGTCCGCCAGTGTGTGCGTGTGTGTGTGTGTGTGTGTGTGAGTGTGTGTGTGTGTGCATAGTTTGTGTGGCTCTGTCTGTGTGTTAAAATGTGTCGGTAGAAGAAAAAGTAAAAGAAATGCTCCAGATAAAAAATACATTTTTTTTTTTCACAAAGCTGTAGCTCAAATGTCACATCACAAAATTGTAATTCAGATCTCATATTGTGATGAGTACCATTAAGACGCTTAATCACTGAAAACATAATTAAACCAATCAGTGCCTCTCTCTCAAGCTGAGCTTGGAGGACGACTGCAGTCAGGGAGGAAAGAAGAGAGCTTCTAAGCCGAGAGCATCTCCAGCTGGAAGCAAAGATCAACTTTGAAAAGTTTTAAGAGTGCCATTGAATAAACCTTTTAACCATGCATTATTCATGGTCGCCATGTTTCTTTCTAGTTCACTGCCTGTTGTTCGCCGTGTCTCTCCCTGACCTCGTGCACTTGTCTTGTCAACCTTTGGGGTGACAAATCCCTCTGAAGCAGCGTTTTAAACGGGGTGAGCTTTTAATGGCTGGCCTACAGCAGACACAAAATAAAAGGTTGAGTCCACATTATCATTAAAAAGAATAATGTAAGAGTGCAGCGTTGTCTTGGAAATCCTGGACAATTTACATTCTGAAATCTTCCACAATCTTTCTTCTTTTATAGCAGAAGGACATTTAAAATCATTGTGAGAGTTTTCACCAATAACTTGAAATGTCTGAGGTGAAAGAGGAACAATTATCTGGAAGACCTTTTGCAACAGTGCCATTATTCAAATGTCTGTGAATGCTCCTCGTAGGTAAGCACGCCGCGCTTCTTTGGAAATAATGACCTAAAGATGATCAAAAGCTTTAAGGGAGGTAGACTGCCCTGAACGCACCCTCATTTCACTAAGCTGGTTTGTTCACACGTGTCACTGAACACACCAGCACTAATGATAAGTACACTACTCAGGGAGATCAGATACATTCATAAATATTACATTTTTTATTTTTTTCCACAGCTACTTGCAAAGAACATGATTAGAGAATTGATTTAAATTCCAAAAGTACAAAGTGACTCACATCCAACAGCGAGGGAGGGTCAGAACTACAGTTTTATGAAAGTTCACGCCAACGATGGCGCCATGTGACTTTAGTGGTGCGCTAACAAGTGACCGGCTGTGTGCTATCATGTGCATAATGAGACATGTGAACGCACCACCGTTGGCTCAGGGGAAACTGGGCTGGACATGTTGGAACTATTCTAAGTTGTTAGATATACCAAACAATGAACTATTTAAATAAGATAAGGATTAATCAACAAGAGAAAGTTGAATTCATCTCATCTTCTCACAGATAGAATCTCAATCTTCAACGTAAGGGTCAGTGGTTAGCAGGTCCGTCTTTCAATCAAAGGATCGGTGGTTCGATCCCCGCTCACGGCCCCGCCCTAGTCGATGTGTCCTTGAGCAAGACACTTATCCCTCAATTGCTCCCCGTAGCTGTTCTACGGTGTGATTGTAATGGAATGTAACTCGTAGTTTCGGCTTTCTAATAACTGGACTTCAGTGCAGTATTTATTTCTAATGTAGCGGAGAAGAAGTGTAAAGTATCTTTCAAAATCTGTCAAATTTCATGTATCGTCATTTGTGCATCACTTCTGAAAACATGCCACTACTAATGTGTCACGGCGGTGACAGCTCAACATGCAGCTTCCCTGAGTGTCGGGGTCCTGGAAGTGAGCCGGGTCTCCTTTAATTGCTGTCGGGGACAGGCAGGTAGTCAGAAACGGTTTCATATAGAAGTGCCTGGATGAACGTATTTGACAGCTGGAATTTTTGTATGTGTGTGTGTGTGTGTGTGTGTGTTTAAGGGGGCAGATGGAGCTACAGATTTAAGCCTCTGCTTCAAAATGACCGTTTTGTGGCATTTAATAGCGAGAAAGAAAATCCATATTTTGACTCATGTCTGAATGTATTAGAAAAGACGATAAAGTAGTATATGATCGTGTTTTATTTTTTAAAGTCTCGTTAATAAACAATTCTTAATAATGCACACTCGAATGTCCACTGGAATTGATCAGCACCCTGGAAGGATATTGAGTCCGTCCTCCAACGGGCCTATAGTACCATCGGGTCAGCTGACTGGAGGCATGAATCAGACGTTGTCTGACGCTGGACACGGCCCGGGGGCAGAGCGGGCGTGAGGAGGGCATTGAGAAAGGGGAGGAGGGGGAGAGGAGGCCATAGACTGCTTCTCTGGCCAACTGGGAGCCCCAGCACAAGGAGAAGCTTGTTCTCCCACTGCCTCGCCGTTCTCTGGCCATGGAGCAGGAGGACACGGCCTCTCCGGGATGAAAGATAAATAGACTCAAATGCCAAAGGATAATGTGATTACAGGCGAACACGAGAATGAAGGTTAATTGGAGTTAAGTGTCTATAAAAAAAGACCCTATATACATATACATCTGCACGTCGACCCACTTTCTGCCCACAGGGCTTGGATTCTTACGGCCTCCTGTAAAATAAACTCAGCCAATAGTTCAGAAGGAATGCTGCCATTGTATATGTTCTGAGGATAATACCTGGACGTTTGGAGTCCAACCGTTATCAGATTATATTCAATGGCTCAGGCGCGTGACAAGAAAAACATGACCTCGCGACAAGTCTTCTGTGTCTGGAGGTCGAATGGAGCCGTTGGCCATGATACAACTCAGGACTGGTGGTTTCCATCAATCGCCCTGGCCTCTTTAGTAGATGTTCCACTCCGACATCCCACCGGATGTCTGGGCTGCTCACTTATCTCTCAGGCTGAGCCCAGCCACCCTACAAAGGGAACTCATTTCCACTGCTTGTGTGTGCGATCTGAGACGCGCATGGCCAGAGGTGAGGGTTGGAACACAGATCTCACGCTGCACTTTACCCTCGCTGGTGAACAACACCCAGAGATACGTGGCTTGGGGCAGTGACTCTGTCCCAACACCGTTTTCAGGCAGAGACCCGCGGCCCGAGGCTTGGAGGTACTGACCGCTTCACACTTGGCTTCCAACCACCTCAGTGCATGCTGAAGGTCATATGCTGAAGGTCATATGCTGAAGGTCACATGCTGAAGGTCACATGCTGAAGGATCCAACAGAACCACATGACCTGCAGAAAAAAGGTATTGCAACTCTGAGGTCCAACACCCACTGGAAACGTTTCTAAATTTGGGTCGAGCACACTGACATAAATCTCACACACACACACACACACACACACACACACAGAGAGAGAGAGAGAGAGAGAGAGAGAATACTGGCGGCCCAACAGCTTATTCACTCCTACAAGATACGCATGACGGTGGCCCAGGATAAATACAAATATAATGAAGCTACCAACGTTTTCAAATGAATATCTGTCATAATTTATAATCACCCTGAAGAAATGTGAAATATATGATTTTGTGCAACCGTGGCTGTATGAATATCATTTATGGTGCCGTTCGGTTAGACCTCTGTGTGCTAAATGCCAAGAAATAACGATTGAAGCCGAATATATTTCGTTAGAACATTTTGTGCAGCAACGAGGACTGGGCAATTGTGTGTGTGTGTGTGTGTGTGCGTGTGTGTGTGCGTGTGTGTGTGTGTGTGCGGCGTGTGTGTGTGTGCGTGTGTGTGCGTGCGTGTGTGCATGTGTGTGTGTGCATGTGTGTGTGTGTGCGCGTGTGTGTGCGTGTGTGCGCGTGCATGTGCGTGTGTGTGCGTGTGTGTGTGTGCGTGTGTGCGTGTGTGTGTGTGTGCGTGCGTGTGTGAGTGTGTGCGTGTGTGTGTGTGCATGTGTGTGTGCGTGTGTGTGTACGTGTGTGTGTGCGTGTGTGTGCGTGTGTGTGCGTGTGTGAGTGTGTGCGTGTGTGTGTGTGCATGTGTGTGTGTGTGTGTGTGCGTGTGTGTGTGTGCGTGCGTGTGTGAGTGTGTGCGTGTGTGTGCATGTGTGTGTGCGTGTGTGTGTACGTGTGTGTGTGCGTGTGTGTGCGTGTGTGTGTGTGTGCGTGTGCGTGTGTGTGTGCGTGTGCGTGTGTGTGAGAGACATAATGCACGTAAGGTGTTTGGAAGTTACTACCAATAATAATTTGAAAAACAATAACATCAATGAATCTTGTAATTGTTCGGTACAGCCATATCAAATATGAATACATATATTTGTATTTCTTAAGGCATTTAAACTCCATGAACCAATAAATGTGGACAAACATTCCAAAGGAAATATGAGCCATGGACGTCAGCTTCTTTGCCCTGCGATTACAGCTGTGGGTCTTCCTGCACTTTAACAGTCTCCTGCACATCATTGTAAACAGGCATCCTTTGATTGTTTGTCTTGGAAGGTTCTTCATTCATGAATTATGACATCTCATCAAACACATTGCAGTCAACAAAGCCGGTCAAAGCTGGCTTTCATCTGTCCGGTGACGTCAGGAACATTAGAGCATGTTCTTTCCCTCTCATCTCTGACTTGTGTGTGGTAGCAGGGCTCCTTATTTATCCGTTTTTGTTCATTACTTTTCTGCTGCTTGTTGTTGGCACACATGGTGCCTCTGGGGTGCACAGAGCATATGTCCATGGCATTGGTTGGAAGATGACCAAACAGCACATCCGTCAGGAGAAAACCGGTGGATGCTTTTGAGAGCCGAAGATCAGACCCTGAGGCCATAGCGAGGGTCTCTGTCCCATCCCAGAGTTCTCCATCATCTTCTGCTGGAGGATAGTTTGTACCGACCTAGAACTGTAGTTCCACCTGGCAGATGATGCTCTACACTGGAAAAAAGAAAAAGAAAACGTAGAGGAACGTTAAAAGCACTGCCAGCGCGACAGATACGTCAAATTACAGCAAATAACCTATTTAAAATGAATTCATTAACAGTATAATGAACCTTTATTGTTAATAAAGGTTCATGAAACCATGGAAAAACAGAATAATTGTGTTAAAATACATATAAAAAAAACATGTCTGAGGTTAACCTCTTTAGATGTAGGGCTTTTTATCTGTTACTTCATTAACAACCCAGTTTAAGTGCATTCATTTACCATTAAAATATTAGGTACAATAGAATGGAATTATGTATAAAAATGCAATACGTACATAAAATCAAAGAATGCACATTAACAGTATTAATATGTCAATTTAAATAATTACTACATTTAAAAATGTTCATTGGATAGTGGAAAAACAAGTATAGTACATCAGAAATACATTTAAAAAATACCAATGGTCGTAATCTCTTCATAATCTAGCTGCAGTGATCCTGTAAGATTGTGTTTTCTCCACGACACAAAGCATAAACACCACAACCAAGCGTCTGCATGAGCTGAGAACAGAAAGCAGCCTCTCCAGCTTCCCATGCAACTCATCACGCGTTTTGGTATTCTCCAAATCCATATAAGATAATTACATGACTTTTACTTACCAGCTTCACGGTGTGTGTCTCCACTCTACCTCTGTCACTCTTTTGGTCAATGACGTATGACGTCACGTTGTCAGGAGCCACGCCCCCGTCCTCCTCAACACAGTTTGACTTTTAGCTCAATTGGCCCCTCCCCTTTTTGCCTCAGTCAAGGGCCTGCACACTGCACTGGTCCCAGCAGTTAGCCTCAGGGGTTGGCCTATTTTCCCCTCAGGGGGGGAAATACAGGCTTGGATAAACCCTCTGTAAATATTATATATACATATATATATATATATATATATTGATTTATATTTATTTATACATATTTAAATTTATTTGCGATTAAACACATATGGATATGATGGAATACAGGCTTGGATAAACCCTCTGTAAATATTATAAATATATATTTATGTATATATATTTATACATATATATATATATTTATTTATTTATATTTATTTATACATATTTCAATTTATTTATTTTATTTGCGATTTAATAACTGTGTGAAAACAAGTTGTAAAACAAGTTGTAAAAAAGTTGTAAAATAATCAAATAGTGAAAAATGTCCAGTTACAAAGTGAACAGTGATATGAAGCAGCTAATGCGAGCGGGCACGTTTGGCATATCTTTTTTATTTAATTCTACAATTTACAGAGACGAATAAACATGTTTTCTGGTTGTGTGGCATTCCGGTACTGCCAACATAATTCTATCTGGGGCTGTGTATATTTGTGTGTTTGTGTGTGTGTGTGTGTGTGTGTGTGTGTGTGTGTAAATCCACACATTTTTATGGATACATTTTATATGAAAGGGCAGTAACGTCCCTTTGAGCCTCAGGCGAGTTACTGTTACAGGCCTACTAGCACTAGTGTAGAGGTGGGGGAGACTCCCATGACACTTATATGTTTTTTCATTTGATTTCTTTTGTGATTTACTTCGTACATTTTGTCTCTTAAAAACACTTCACACCTTTTATGAAACGTTACATTTGGAATCAAGACAAATACAATACGTTTCCAAATATTACTGTAATCCTAAATGATGGTTATATTACCATTTATCTCTACTTTTGTAATATACCAAATATATACTCTGATAGTCCATATGCACGGCTGTCATTATTTAGGTCATCAAAACCCCCAAAGCATTTTTTTATCTCACTTGTGCTATCTCAACACACTGATAGTTCGTCCACTTCCACAGCATCAGAGGATGCTGCTTGTCCTCCTGATAACCTGCAATGAAATCTCTGTGAGTCCGATGTGCTGGGGAACGCAGTTTGGAGCTTAAATCTGTGGCTAACATCTTTTTCTGCCAACACATTTTGGCAGAAATACTTTTGGTAATTCTTCCAGATCACAGTCTCCCCCTTTAATCCACAAGCTGCCGCTGGAGGAGGAGGAGAGTAACGTTAGCTGTGGAAAACTAAAACGCTCCGTGTGATCTTCAACCCCTTCCGCTGGGAAAGATCCTCAGGTCAGCTGTTGCTTTATTAGCGACCACAGCTCGTTTGTCTTCAGAAGATAATATTTTTACGTTAGAAATTTCCATGGAGATCACCGCTTAGCCTCAAAGTAGTTTTAATTCCACGGTTTGGCCACAATGTGAAATGTGTTTCAAAACCCAGCGCTCTTACTGGAGGATTGTTCCTAACGGAGGGAATGACCCTTCATACTGTTAGCCACACCATTACAGTCATACTAATATCCAATACAGTAAATATATAGCAAACTGTCAATAAACTCATTCTCATGAACAGCATAAATAATCAACATGAATTGCATATCCAAAAAATGGCAAAAGGAGTAAACTATACAATTCTGATTAGTTTTACTGGTATATGTGGGATCTTCAGACAAATTGTGAATCAAGAACATTTCTAATTGAATGAATAAATATATCATATCAAATTATGAATTATGAACCTGAAGAAATTATCAATAAATACAACATGATCTCAACATTTCTTTTTAGCTAGTAAAAAGAAAAAGATTCAAATCAATCCCTCAACCTTTACCGCCACCTGGGTTGTTCTTTACACATTAGTACAAAAGCAAAATACCACCTCTGATTGGTGCAGAAACAATATTCTGAAAAAGCCTCAAAATAATTGGAAACTGCCATTTAAGTGTGGCTCACCAAGGAAACAGACTCACAATGTGGGAGCAGTCATTTGACTGGTACAATGTTCCTTTCTTTCATAATTTCGCTTCAATTCAAATGGACTCAGACAGCCGACCAGCTGGGGGGTCGATTTGTCGGCCATGGATTCCTTCCATCTGTAATTTGAGCCCCCTGAATAACCGCCTCTGACTCGTGTCGTCACTTTCTCTCCCCGTCTGACATGTTTTAGACCCCTTCACCCTCAGCTCCTCTCACTTGAAGAGAGCCAGTGTCCTCTCGTGAAGCGGTGTCTCTCTGCACCGACAGCAAGTTCAGTCGACCAATCAGCAGCCAGACAGAAACGTGAATGAGCTGTGAATGGCTTCACCCAACAACCAATCACTGATCACCATTGTTTGTCTTGGGAACCCTTCTTTTTTTTGGGGGGGGGGGGGGGGGGGGGTTAGTAATATAGAGCTGCAGGGATGACGTGTTTTTGGAGACCAACAGGAAGTTAGCATCACACTGGTTCCCTTCACAAAACGGCAATTGTCTACTAGATTTATGGATTATTGCAGAAAACACACAAACAGAAACATTTATGATACTTACACGTTTTATTCAGCAAGATAATCTTCACTAATAAACACTACTGTTATGGATTTAGAAGCGTGAATGCAATCAGCAGAAGTAAGAAGCTAACGTTTAGTTGTCTCATTAGCCACTTGTTAGCAACCGCCTTTTTTAAAAGCTTCAAAGTTCATGAGTATCTACTTATGTGGTTTATATTGAAGAACAAAATGTTCATATCTCTTCAGCTTGTGTAAACCACAGATCTTATTTTAGACATCTGAAATAAAACACATTCAAAAAACACGAGGAACAGGAAGTGTAAAAATGCTGACTCATTTCTAGGTTTTAGGACTCCTTCCTGCAGCGCTTTATACATACTAATTATGAAGCCAGTTAAATTTAGCATATTTTTTCTAAAAACCTTATATAAATAATTAAGTGATGATAATACTCCTCTTTTCTGAAGCTAGTCAGCCTTCCTAGCTTCCACTTTTTTAAGAGATGTGATGGGATGATGCGTCCTTCCACGTGGTTAATATTATGTTGTCAATGGCAGCCGACACTGTGGGCTGGAAGTCATCCTGTATCAATCATACACACAGCACATATTATATGTATAAGGAAAATGATTCACGATAGCCCAGTATTAGTTTAGTTTTAATATAGTTTAGTATACTTTAGTATTTGACCTTCAGGAGAAATAAAAAAAAAAAAAATCCTCACCATGATTAAAAAACCCTTTTTAATGTTCTCTTAAGCTTGAGAAATGTAGCAAACGTCCTGATGTTTAGTGATGGTGTGTGCTGACACACGCTTCACGGCTGTAAGCTCCGTGATGCTCTCTCCAACCACAATGCACTTTAAAGAGTCTCCTTGCTGCTGACGCATTCCGGTCCCAAACAGCCCTCATCTTTCCCCTTTATCTTACATTTTATGTTTACACCTCATAAAAACTCAATTTGCCTCTTAAGTCTAATCTCTGGGACGCAACCCCTTTTTTTTGTTGTCATTTACTAGCGATGTTGCAGTTTGTGTTTCAGGCATTGGGATTAGTTTTAGTGGCAACACCAATGCTGCACCTCCTGTGACTCATGGAGCGGGTTTTCTTTCTGGAAGGAAGAATCTAACATGTGCAGCTGTGCTTCATGTGGCAGCAGAGGTGGAAAGCAACTACTTTACCCAAGAACTGTGCTGTGTACTTTATCCTCTTCCCTTATTGTTTAGTCGATTAGTCAAATCCACACCCAGATGACGTGTCAGCTAATCTCTATGAATGGATATCTGAGTATGAATGCCAATACATTTAGCAAAAATAGGCTAATTAAAAGCTAAATCATCATCAGACAATAGCCGATAGGTTCCCGATTGCATTCCGTCTCTTTGGTTCTCCACGTGGGTCGTTTACCTGCATGCAACCAAAGCCTCCAACATGATTGGTCAGAACGCTTCCAATGCCAACATCGTCCGACAGATTCTATATTCATATGCAGGTATCTGTTTATAGAGAACAGTGCTATATTAACCTAAAACAACAAACAAGTGATTCTTTTTTTATTGCGGTTGGGAACCACTGCACTAAACTACCTGACTGTCTCATGTAAATGGGCTGTACTTCACACCCATTCATCCACAGATGGGTGGAGCCACCTTCCCATCAGGACTTACTAACATTCACACACCGTAGACACAGCTACGGGAGACATGTTGGGGTCAAGGACACATTGAGAGCCGGGGATTGAACCGCCGCTCCTCTCATTGAGATGACCCTGCTCACCAAGTACTAACATATCATACACTTTCTGAAGACTAATACATTTAGATTCTTTACTTTACTGTACTTGTAACTGCCTGTAAGTCGGGTTTCGAATGCCACACTTGGATCAACATCGCTGAACTGGCACTTTCACTGCAGATCTCCAGCCAGTACTTTTTTCCAGCGCTGCGCGGCGGTCGCAGCCAGGTGTGATGTCACCATCATGTGTTCCGCGTTATGCTCGGCGAGTGGCGTAAAGGACAGTCTGAGATCGGAGCGGAGCGGCTCGGCTGAGTCGTTTCAAATTAGATTTGAGTCCGATTTCAAACCGCCTACAGCACTACTTCTGTGTGTCTCTGGCCAAGCACACTTGATAAAGGCGATCAGATTCCAATGTGGATATGCCAGAAATCAGATTTGGGCTGCCTTTCTGAACATATTCTCTACTCCTCTCCAGCTCCAGCTCCCTTCTTCACTCTCTTCCTGCTCAGTCTCTCACCGCACGCCGGTGAGAGACTTCTGTTTCGTTGTTGCAATACCCGAACTTGTGACTCGTGATGCGGGCTGGATCAAATATCTACACAAAACACCGGCTACCACACTTCCAACCAAGCACCATGCAGCCCTGATGCAACTCCCTGCACTTCCTGTTCTTGCTCAGCGCAAAGTTTTTCCTTGATAAGACTTTCCCATATCAGCATATCATGAAATGAAAACATCTTTTCATATGCGAGCCAACGTAATCATAGTGTTTCTGCGCAGAAGCCGATGCACCATCCGTCCTCAGGAGAGCATCCAGAGGCTTCTGACAGCTCTGTTGACAGGGGAGCGTGTGCATGTGCAGTTCCCTCCGCCTGTCTATATGGACTGTTGTTTCCCCACCTTTGTGTTGCCTTCCTTTTCTTGTTTCCTGGAAGTCCCTGTGTCGTATGGACGATTCTCTCTTCTGGCACTCGGCACCATTATTTTCCTATTTTGCATGTTGCTTGCTGAGTTAGCTCCTGCTGTCAGCTGCCTGCTGAGTGATCCCTTCTCCTCTAAAAAGCCTCGCCGTTATTGCTGGGTAATTGTTTGTCCGGTAACGCGGCGCGCAAAATCCCAGTGTCTTATTTTGTCTGTTGGATATTGTCAAAACAATACTCCGTCAAAAGAAATTTAAACATGCGAGAGAGAGAGAGAGAGAGATCTCTGCCTGGTAACGAGGTTCTGTCACATGTTTCCAAACCCAATTATTCAAATAACCTGGAGTGTATTGAAACAGCGAGGAATAATCTCTCCCAGGTGGTTTACAGTTTTCACTATGTTTTAAGAAAAATAATCTTTCTTGACTCATAACAGCCTCTGGCAGGCATCCAGCTCAGCCACATTCCACTTTCACATGACCTTCTGAAAGACCCGTCCTGGAGGGAGAGCCGCTCGCTCCGTCCCTGAACACACCTCCGTTTGACTGGCCTACATAATTCAAGGCATGCT